>NW_020538040.1:119320084-119542584 GCF_003426905.1 Ctenocephalides felis
CCTGAGTTCAGCGTGCTGCCTGCGCATAAGATCCCATCAGGCACAATACTAGGAGTTAGGTTTAGTGGGTATTGCCTTCGGGTCGAGCCACATCCCACGCTGCCTGGTCAACCTGGCGACCGGCGTGCGTAAATGCATTCCCCTCCTAGCCAAAAAAAAAAAAACTAGCCAAATGCCTCGTCATCTAACTATGACGCGCATGATGTGTAACGAGATTCCCACTGTCCCTATCTACTTTCTAGCGAAACCACTGCCAAGGGAACGGGCTTGGAAAAATTAGCGGGAAAGAAGACCCTGTTAAGCTTGACTCTAGTCTAGCATTGTAAGGAGACATGTAAGGTGTAGCATAAGTGGGAGATAGTAATATCGTCGGTGAAATACCACTACTTTTATCGTTTCTTTACTTACTCGATTGGGCGTAAAGCGTGCGTCAAAAACTTGCGTTCCGACTGTCACGGTTTTCTAGAGCCAAGCGCATAAGAGTGGTGTGAGCCATTGCGCCGATCGCCAACAATACTCTAGCGTGATCCGATTTGAGGAAACTGCTAGGCGGGGAGTTTGACTGGGGCGGTACATCTGTCAAATAATAACGCAGGTGTCCAAAGGCCAGCTCAGCGAGGACAGAAACCTCGCGTAGAGCAAAAGGGCAAATGCTGGCTTGATCCCGTTGTTCAGTGTGCACAGGGACTGCGAAAGCATGGCCTATCGATCCTTTTGGCTTGAAGAGTTTTCAGCAAGAGGTGTCAGAAAAGTTACCACAGGGATAACTGGCTTGTGGCAGCCAAGCGTTTATAGCGACGTTGCTTTTTGATCTTTCGATGTCGACTCTTCCTATCATTGCAAAGCAGAATTCGCCAAGCGTTGGATTGTTCACCCACAAATAGGGAACGTGAGCTGGGTTTAGACCGTCGTGAGACAGGTTAGTTTTACCCTACTGATGATACGTTGTTGCGATAGTAATCCTGCTCAGTACGAGAGGAACCGCAGGTTCGGACATTTGGTTCACGCACTCGGTCGAGCGGCCGGTGGTGCGAAGCTACCATCCGTGGGATTATGCCTGAACGCCTCTAAGGCCGTATCCTTTCTAGACAAAGTAAGCAACAATATCTCTTAGAGTCTCGTGAGTCGAAAGGCTCAATACAATGTGATTTATTAGGTATTCGGCACACGCAGTTCATCGCACGAGCCATTTTTAGCCGAATGAGGCGCTGGACAGGGGCGATATCCGTCCGTTATATCTGTCTTGCCTATAGCGGTCGATCATGGGTCACTAGTTCGATGTAGAGACTCGGAATCGTTTGTAAACGACTTAGGTACCTGGCGGGGTGTTGTACTCGGCAGAGCAGTTACCACGCTGCGATCCGTTGAGACTCAGCCCTTGGCTTGGGGATTCGTCATGTTGGCTTGACGTCACCCCACGCTATTAGAGCATAAGCCTTAAGCCGTCGCATTGCAGCATGCCACAATCAGTAGGTTTGACAGTCGAAAACTTGTACATGTTGTACATGTGACACTTCTTCGGTATCTACCTAGCTATTTTGTACAACGTGCGTGAGTCAGCACGTAAATCAAAACTTATCGACAAATTCCAATACTAGAAATATTCATTATTTCTTTCAATAACCATAATGTCAAGAGAATAAATATAAATATTTTGTAAGTTTACGAAATATATGTTTTTAAGAGAAACTTTTCGTAATTTTTTAATATAAATATATGATATAATTCATTAAATTCTAAATAGGGAGACTGTTTTTTGCTAAATTTCTTGGAAATGCGTACAAGTTGCTAATAAGTAAAGTACGTATAAGTTATCTACAATGCAAAATGCGTGCAAGTTGTCAATGTGTAAAATACGTGCAAGTTGTCAATTTGCAGAATGCGTGCAAGTTGTCAATTTGCAGAATACGTGTAAGTTGTCAATGTGCAAAATACGTGCAAGTTGCTATTTTTATTTAATTTTTGTAATACACTCTAAATAATTAGTAACTTCCAACCTATAAATATTTCGATTCTTTTATAATAAAATATTCAGTATATTTATTTCCTTTTTAACAAAATATTCAGTATTTATATATAATTTCAAACTACATCAAGTAAACTTTTAGGGGGACATTAGCGAGTAAGCCTAACCTAGAATCTTGCATCGAAACAGGTTAAAAACATTTTCCGGCTTTTTGAAATCAGTAACTTACGGATACCTCAGGCTACATCAAGTAAACTTTTAGGGGACATTAGCGAGTAAGCCTAACCTAGAATCTTGCATCGAAACAGGTTAAAAACATTTTCCGGCTTTTTGAAATCAGTAACTTACGGATCCCTCAGACTACATCAAGTAAACTTTCAGGGGACATTAGCGAGTAAGCCTAACCTAGAATCTTGCATCGAAACAGGTTAAAAACATTTTCCGGCTTTTTGAAATCAGTAACTTACGGATACCTCAGACTACAACAAGTAAACTTTTAGGGGACATTAGCGAGTAAGCCTAACCTAGAATCTTGCATCGAAACAGGTTAAAAACATTTTCCGGCTTTTTGAAATCAGCAACTTACGGATCCCTCAGACTACATCGAGTAATCTTTCAGGGGACATTAGCGAGTAAGCCTAACCTAGAATCTTGCATCAAAACAGGTTAAAAACATTTTCCGGCTTTTTGAAATCAGTAACTTACGGATACCTCAGACTACATCAAGTAAACTTTTAGGGGACATTAGCGAGTAAGCCTAACCTAGAATCTTGCATCGAAACAGGTTAAAAACATTTTCCGGCTTTTTGAAATCAGTAACTTACGGATACCTCAGACTACATCAAGTAAATTTTCAGGGGACATTAGCGAGTAAGCCTAACCTAGAATCTTGCATCGAAACAGGTTAAAAACATTTTCCGGCTTATTGAAATCAGTAACTTACGAATACCTCAGACTACATCAAGTAAACTTTTAGGGGACATTAGCGAGTAAGCCTAACCTAGAATCTTGCATCGAAACAGGTTAAAAACATTTTCCGGCTTTTTGAAATCAGTAACTTACGGATACCTCAGACTACATCAAGTAAACTTTCAGGGGGCATTAGCGAGTAAGCCTAACCTAGAATCTTGCATCGAAACAGGTTAAAAACATTTTCCGGCTTTTTGAAATCAGTAACTTACGGATACCTCAGACTACATCAAGTAAACTTTTAGGGGACATTAGCGAGTAAGCCTAACCTAGAATCTTGCATCGAAACAGGTCAAACTACTTTTGTAGAAAAATATTGTTTTTGGGTTTTTAGGAATGACATATATTTATTCTATTATTTATTTACACGACATGGTTTAAATACAACATTTTTATTTCTTTAAGTTATTTTTTATTTAAAATAAAATTTCTTACATTTAGCTAATACAATTTAAATAAATTAATATCTGAAATCTTGCTTGCTTTCCAGTCGAGGATGCTTTTCACGAGATAGTAGTGTCGCTGTCATAACACCTTCGCGATTTTGCTCCAATACGCGTTTTGATACATTAGCCAGTAATTGAACATGTCTCTCAGTTCCCTGAATGTGGACCGGAATTTTAGGGTCACTCCATGGACACTCATTGCTTTGTAGATATTGTACTAGATGTTCATGAGGAATATTTAGCGTAAAGGCTGGTTCGGATATATTTGAATAATCATCCATATCTATCATATTAGTATAGTCGATGCATTCAAAATTTATTTCGAGTGTTTTGTAATCTCTCAATTGCGTCAGGTCTTCCACATTATTACGGTAATATAAGATTTTTCTTATAGCTGAATCTCGTATTTCCTTTTTATTATCAAACAACATTGCTAATAAAATATTTTCCAAGTGAGCATAGTATGCGTTTTCTTTAGCAACATTGTTCACAATTTGTCTTAAATTCGAGTCTAAATATTGCGTCCAGCTAATAAATTTATAAAATAATATACTACCATACACCACAGAGTTGTAATATTTAATGTTAAAGTACATTGGAATATATACTTTCATTACGTAGTTTGCCAGAATTTTCAAATTTTTGGATGGCTTATTAGTAGTTACATATAACCGAAGTAACCTACTAGCCTTTGTGAGCCATCGGGAATGTGCTATTGGCCCCGGTTTCTTGTTAGCTAAGTCTGTCGATACTTCTCCAGAAGCAACTGCTTTAGCTATTTTTATTAAATAACTTGAGTCAGTTGTCGATTCAGCAGGACTTATATCAGCCAAATTTTCAAGTGGGATTGTTTCAAAGTCTTTCACCGGCTGGAAGTATATAGGAAAAAATAAGTTATATTGAATTTGAACATAGGGTATTAAAAATAGTAAATATGTTATAACTCACCGGTATATTTTCGCATGTTTCAATTTGTTTGCTTAATATTCCAGTTTTTGTTCGTGGTCCAGTGGTCAATGATTTTTCCAAATAGTTAAATAAATGGCGAAGTGGAAGTTCGTTAAAGTGGAGAAGACACACAAACCAATGCAGTGGCCTGTTTAACTGAATTTCAAATCGACGTAAAATCCCATTTTTTACGCCTGTATTTGCTGGTTCACCATCGCAAACATATGCCTATCAAAGAATCGAGAGCTATTCCTTTATCGGCGAAAAACTCGTTCAATTTGATTACTTTACTTTCCGAATCTTCATTTTCCAATTTTGTGTAACCCAACAATTGGCAATTCGGTTCCTTTAAAATAACTAAATGCGCTTCTTTAATCATTCGTGGGTGAAACTTCTTATCGATTTTTTCCATGGTAATAGAATCATTTTTTCGGCCGTCGAATGAAAATGCTATTAATTCAGAAGAATCATATCGTTTGTGTAGAGCTTGCCTATTTTTCTGCCTCTCACGAACGCTTTTATTTTTATCCATAATGACAGGATTGCCCCAATCATTCGTTATGCCCAGGTCACGCAGGATTGCCGTCACCACGCCAGAATCAACTCTATCAGAAATTGCAAATCTGTCGCACATTAAGGCATAGCTTGGAGCCTTATATCTTCGACTATATGGACCACGTTTTATATGAGAAGTATTTTGTGAACTTTCCGAACTGTTTTTAAAATCAAAATCAACATCTGGAGTATATGTCCCACCTGGAGTAATATTGCTAGTTATTGTAGATTCTGATACTTCATCTTCATTTTTTATAATATATTCTGGTATCGTAGATTTCCTCTCATTATGTTGATCCATCATAAATGCTTTTAAATGTTCTGGAATCAGTCCGCAGGAACACAGCATTCTTCGCAAATCGCATTTGCATTTTCCAATATAAAATAATTCTTTCGTGGATTCTACAAACTCCTGAAATGATGCTTGGGTAGACTTGCTTTTATTTGTACTTTTATATTTATCAATCAATCGGTTCAATTTTCTAGCGATACTTCGTTTCTCCATAATTGGAATATCAATTTTTTCCCACGTCTGAATCAATTTCGTTACCACATTTGGAGTAAATGTTTTATATGAAAACATTTTATTTTGTTTTTTTGAGTTTTCCGCCAAATAAAAATAAAACCTGATAACTTCCATAATTGTCGGAAGATTCACTCCTGTAACTTCTTCTGCTGGTCCAAATGTAATTTGATCATGCTAGGGCATATGATTCAAATTACTGGCACTTGCGCCTGAATTTAAATAAGAACTCGCCATTGATACTTGACGCCCTAGTGACGAACTGAATGAACATTTATGCGGAATTGTCACATTAATATACTATTTTCGAAATTTCTAGAATTACATTCTAGAATTAATTGTATAATAAAAAAATACTAGCGCACTCTGATGGAAATAAATAACAACAAACTCAACCCGATTTAAAAACCCCCGCACATAATCTTAATAAAAATAAAATTCACAATTTGAATTATTCACATGCCTAAATTAATACATTTGCTTATTAAAAACAGTATTTTATTGATAATTTCGCTGGCTAAAAAGTTATTTGCGATATATGGTTTTGCAGTCAAAATTCAATTAAATAACACATATATTTCATATAAAAAGGTGCCCATATCGCTTAATTTTACTTCTATAATGAATTGGCCCTCCCTATCCATTGGTTTCTTAGAAAACTGTGGTTAAATATACGGGTTTTACTAAGAAATATCAATAGGGTGGGCCAATTTTTTGCATATTGAGGCACCTCGCTAATTTAACTTTTTACATCATTTGAAACAATATTGTAAAAAAAAGCATAACCCGCAAATAAATTTAAAGTTAGCGAAAAATTTAAAACATTTTTTAATTTAAAGGAAAAATTTAAAAATCTCATGAAAAATATATTATGACATATATCGAGATATACATCATTTTATTCGTAATTTTATTCTGCATCTTTTGTACGAACAAAGTTTTTTCGTATCTTTTACGGTTTTGATGTTATAGAGCAATATGTGTAGATGTTAACTTGTCAAAATGCAAAGTGCGGCTAGGTTGGAGCAATACTCCTCACGATTCGATATTTCTCTAAAGAAAACATATAAAGTATTATACATCGTTAGAAAGGTCTCAAAATTCTTAGTTCTTTTTCCATATATCACAACTTCAAATTTTGCACGGTGTGGCCTACAGGCGAGTTGCCGTCGTGAAAATTTGGAAAAATCGGAAAATCTCGAGAAAATTATATGGACACACTTAACCATTCATATACCATTTTATTCATAATTTTATTCTGCATCTTTCGTACGAACAAAGTTTTTTCGTATTTTTTACGGTTTTGATGTTATAGAGAAATATGTGTAGATGTTAACTTGTCAAAATGCAAAGTGCGGCTAGGTTGGAGCAATACTCCTCACGATTCGATATTTCTGTAAAGAAAACATATAAAGTATTATACATCGTTAGAAAGGTCTCAAAATTCTTAGTTTTTTTCCCATATATCGCAACTTCGAATTCCGAACGGTGTGCCCTACAGGCAAGTTGCCGTCGTAAAATTTCAGGAAAATCGGAAAATCTCGAAAAAATTATATGAACACACTTAACCATTCATATACCATTTTATTCATAATTTTATTCTGCATCTTTCGTACGAACAAAGTTTTTTCGTATCTTTTACGGTTTTGATGTTATAGAGCAATATGTGTAGATGTTAACTTGTCAAAATGCAAAGTGCGGCTAGGTTGGAGCAATACTCCTCACGATTCGATATTTCTCTAGAGAAAACATATAAAGTATTATACATCGTTAGAAAGGTCTCAAAATTCTTAGTTCTTTTTCCATATATCACAACTTCGAATTTTGCACGGTGTGGCCTACAGGCGAGTTGCCGTTGTGAAAATTTGGAAAAATCGGAAAATCTAGAGAAAATTATATGAACACACCTAACCATTTATATACCATTTTATTCGTAATTTTATTCTGCATCTTTCGTACGAACAAAGTTTTTTCGTATCTTTTACGGTTTTGATGTTATAGAGCAATATGTGTAGATGTTAACTTGTCAAAATGCAAAGTGCGGCTAGGTTGGAGCAATACTCCTCACGATTAGATATTTCTCTAAAGAAAACATATAAAGTATTATACATCGTTAGAAAGGTCTCAAAATTCTTAGTTCTTTTTCCATATATCACAACTTCGAATTTTGCACGGTGTGGCCTACAGGCGAGTTGCCGTTGTGAAAATTTGGAAAAATCGGAAAATCTAGAGAAAATTATATGAACACACCTAACCATTTATATACCATTTTATTCGTAATTTTATTCTGCATCTTTCGTACGAACAAAGTTTTTTCGTATCTTTTACGGTTTTGATGTTATAGAGCAATATGTGTAGATGTTAACTTGTCAAAATGCAAAGTGCGGCTAGGTTGGATCAATACTCCTCACGATTCGATATTTCTCTAAAGAAAACATATAAAGTATTATACATAGTTAGAAAGGTCTCAAAATTCTTAGTTCTTTTTCCATATATCACAACTTCGAATTTTGCACGGTGTAGCCTACAGGCGAGTTGCCGTCGTGAAAATTTGGAAAAATCGGAAAATCTAGAGAAAATTATATGAACACACCTAACCATTTATATACCATTTTATTCGTAATTTTATTCTGCATCTTTCGTACGAACAAAGTTTTTTCGTATCTTTTACGGTTTTGATGTTATAGAGCAATATGTGTAGATGTTAACTTGTCAAAATGCAAAGTGCGGCTAGGTTGGAGCAATACTCCTCACGATTCGATATTTCTCTAAAGAAAACATATAAAGTATTATACATCGTTAGAAAGGTCTCAAAATTCTTAGTTCTTTTTCCATATATCGCAGCTTCGAATTCCGAACGGTGTGGCCTACAGGCGAGTTGCCGTCGTAAACTTTCAGGAAAATCGGAAAATCTCGAGAAAATTATATGAACACACTTAACCATTCATATACCATTTTATTCATAATTTTATTCTGCATCTTTCGTAGGAATAAAGTTTTTTCGTATCTTTTACGGTTTTGATGTTATAGAGCAATATGTGTAGATGTTAACTTGTCAAAATGCAAAGTGCGGCTAGGTTGGAGCAATACTCCTCACGATTCGATATTTCTCTAAAGAAAACATATAAAGTATTATACATCGTTAGAAAGGTCTCAAAATTCTTAGTTCTTTTTCCATATATCACAACTTCGAATTTTGCACGGTGTGGCCTACAGGCGAGTTGCCGTCGTGAAAATTTGGAAAAATCGGAAAATCTAGAGAAAATTATATGAACACACCTAACCATTTATATACCATTTTATTCGTAATTTTATTCTGCATCTTTCGTACGAACAAAGTTTTTTCGTATCCTTTACGGTTTAAGAGAAAATCGAGGAAAACTGGTTTGAACATTTATTGTAAAATTAGAAAATTTAAACAAATAATTATAAAAAAATAATATAACTATATATAAATTCGTTTTATATTCATTGAGATCTATAAAAATCAATAAATACATAATTTTATACAAAAGTTTAAAAAAAACCAAAAAACACCTAAAAACTCAATAATTAACTATAATTCATATTGTCCATATATATAAAACTGTTTGAACATCTAACAAAATTTTCGACAAAAAATTATAAAATCATAAGGGTTCACAGTTCGAAATTTTCCCAGACTTTTGTCTTGACGATTCACACCGTAACCCGGAGCGACGCCTCGCCGCAGGTCAAAATCACGTCGCTTGGGACTCAGTCGAACACTTACGCTGTGGCCGCGCGCCTTATATAGGGGGATAGGTCGTGTCGAGTGCGATGCGAGCAAGCTCAGGCTAAAGTACGCTATGTTGTTCAGGCGGGTACGGATATCATTCCCCGGTGTAGTTTTTACATCATATTCGATACTTTTAGTCTGTCAATGATATATTAGCGTAACTTTTAATAATGTTGTGAGCCACATCTAGAATTATATACCCCGTATATATTCGGATGCTGGTTTGCGGCTATAGATAACTGGTGGTAGGATCATTCGTTTTTGAACGTTCGATCAGAGAGAGTTGAAATTATTTGGGTCTGCGGACCGCAAATATGGAATCTATATATTTTAATAATATAGAATTTTACAAATTGACTACGGTCAAATATATGTGAATGTGGCAGAACTAGCAAAGCTTCTCGCAGCGATGGTCTTTCGTTTTATGAACGTTTGATCGGAGCGAGTTGAAATTATTTGGGTCTGCAGACCGCAAATATGAAATTTATATATTTTAATAATATAGAATTTTACAAATTGACTACGGTCAAATATATGTGAATGTGGCAGAACTAGCAAAGCTTCTCGCAGCGATGGTCTTTTGTTTTATGAACGTTTGATCGGAGCGAGTTGAAATTATTTGGGTCTGCGGACCGCAAATATAAAATCTATATATTTTAATAATATAGGATTTTACAAATGGACTAAAGTCAAATAGATGGGTGGTGCAGCAGAACTGACGAAGCTTCTCGCACCGAGGATCATTCATTTATGAACGTTCGATCGGTGCGAGTTAAAATTATTTGGGTCTGCTGACCACAAATATGAAATCTTGTGATTACTCGACAAATTATTGCTGTAATCAAGTGCGCTCCTATAGTATAATATACTGTGGGCAAAAGCCTCTGGCAATGATCATTCGTTTCATTAACGTTTGACCGGAGCTAGTCGCAAAATATTGCGCAGTATGCAAAAGCAGCGTGACGCAGTTTACAACCGCTTAGCGCTCTTATGCATTGTGTGAGAGCACTGCCATGTATATCTGCTCGGTATCGCCAGATGCCTGAGCGAATGACGAAGTTCGTTGTGAAAACGGCGTTCTTTTTGAATATTATACTTTAAACGCATAGCTCAATCAATTCTTTGGGCGCTAGATGAAAGTCTAGTGTTTTAAAGTCGATTGTAGTAAACGCTTGCGTTAGTATTCTATATACTCTGCACATTTTATTCAAATTGTGCGAATTTGAACATTCGCTTCATTGCGTTGTTTTAAGAAAATGAAAAATCAGCGAAAGCAGATTTTTCAATCTCACACACAGTGAAATATTCATATTTCAATTTTAAAGCGAGGACGTTTGTTTTTGGACCACAACGTGCTCTAAAATTACTAAAGTGGTTGCGCGTCCTAGCGAATTTATTTTCTTGCGACCCGCCATATAGCCTGTCCAGACCATCGCGGTGATGGTTCGCACGGTAACCCGAGGCGACCCGTCGCTGCAGGTCAAACTGTCGTAGACCGTGTCTAGAATAATATACGCCGTATATGTTCGGATGTCGGTTTACGGCCGGGTTCTGGACCTTATTTATAAGTGTTCAACCATACTGTACAGCATATCCGCGGGCATGTGTCATTGACGCAAAGACTCTTATGCGGAAAATAAAATAGACAAATGCAATCAACTCAATACTCTCCGAGCGAGAATAAAAGTTAGTTATAACGATGAATTCTTATAATGAATTCGCCCCGACGTTTTCAATCTAACGAAAGGTAAAGAGACTGTTTGAAATTAACTGGGTCTGCGGACCGCAAATTTCATGTACGAACCGCCGTTTCGACGGTTGTTAAAGGTCTAGCCTCTGTGTAAGCGCAGAATATATAAAATATCAAGTCGCGATGTAAACTGTTCGTCATGTCCAGGGAATATCGTACGACTCAGATATATATGTAAGAAAATTCGTTGTTTAGAAATATTCATCGAACTTTTCTATACAAAGTGTGGTCTCTCGGGTGACGCCGAGGGACATTTACGCACTATGCTATTATATATATAGCACCCTGGTTGATCCTGCCAGTAGTATATGCTTGTCTCAAAGATTAAGCCATGCATGTCTCAGTGCAAGCCACATTAAGGTGAAACCGCGAATGGCTCATTACATCAGTTATGGTTCCTTAGATCGTACCCACATTACTTGGATAACTGTGGTAATTCTAGAGCTAATACATGCAAATAGAGTTCCAACCAGAGATGGAAGGAATGCTTTTATTAGATCAAAACCAATCGGTGGCGGGCTTGCCTTGCTCACCGTTTGACTTGGTGACTCTGAATAACTTTGTGCCGATCGCACGGTCTAGTACCGGCGACGCATCTTTCAAATGTCTGCCTTATCAACTGTCGATGGTAGTTTCTGCGACTACCATGGTTGTTACGGGTAACGGGGAATCAGGGTTCGATTCCGGAGAGGGAGCCTGAGAAACGGCTACCACATCCAAGGAAGGCAGCAGGCGCGCAAATTACCCACTCCCGGCACGGGGAGGTAGTGACGAAAAATAACGATACGGGACTCGTCCGAGGAGAAGCGAAAGCATTTGCCAAATGTGTTTTTATCAATCAAGAACGAAAGTTAGAGGTTCGAAGGCGATCAGATACCGCCCTAGTTCTAACCATAAACGATGCCAGCTAGCGATCCGCCGAAGTTCCTCCGATGACTCGCAGCTTCCGGGAAACCAAAGCTAACGCCGCACTTATGATAGATAACAGAAACAAAAGTGCGATAATGAAAACTACTCCCAAAGAAGTTAAAAAATACATAATGCTTACTAAAAACAAAAGAAGCGGTGACGTGGATAAAATAAAAGGCAAGATGATCAAAGAACTGTCCAAAAAAAGCATAGTGTTCTTGACATACATATTTAATGCAATCCTTAGAACAACATATTGGCCAAAATGCTTTAAAAGTTCTGAAATTATTATGATCCTCAAACTAGGGAAATCGCCTACTGAAGCTACATAGTACAGACCAATCAGCCTAATGCCAATCCTTTCAAAAATAATGGAGAAAATAATTCTAAGCCAAATAAACAAAAAGCTTTCAATAATTTTTGATCACCAGTTTCGTTTCAGACCTCAACACTCAACAATCCACCAAGGTCACAGGGTTATAAACAATATACGTATGGCTTTGCAGAATAAAAAATATTCCTCTGCCATATTCATTGATATCGAAAAAGCATTCGACAAAGTTTGGCACCAAGGTTTGATCTACAAAATAAATCAATGTCTATCACAAGAACTATCATCTTTACTGGAGTCCTACTTATCGAACAGATATTTCAGGGTCAGAGTGCAGAATGAATCATCTGATACAGAATCAATAAAAGCTGGTGTACCTCAGGGTAGTGTACTGGGGCCAATCCTGTACCTAATCTACACTAACACCATAGCCTTTGAAACATTTGCATATGACACTATGGTTTTATCAACACATGAAGACGCCACAAAGGCCTCGGAACAGCTGCAAAATTATTAAACTAGGGGAGTGGACGTATACATGGGAAATTACTATTAACTCAACTAAGTCAGTCCACATCACTTTTACCAGAAGAAAATGAGATTGCCCAAGTATAAAAATCAACAATGTAGAAATTCCAAAAAACAACTCTGTAAAATACTTAGGACTTCACCTCGATAGAGGACTTACATGAAGTACCCACATCAGGACAAAGCGTAAGCAAATCGACAAAAAATTTCGTGAACTTTACTGAGTAATTGAAAGAAGATCTAAAATGTCATATGCGAACAAGATCCTAATATATAAAGCCGTAATTGTACCAATATGGACATGCAGTATCGAGCTATGGGCATGTGCGAGCACGTCCAATATAAAAACAATTCAAAGAGCACAGTCAAAAATACTACGAGCTATAGTGAACACGCCCTGGTATGTCTCCAACGAAGCAATTCATCGAGATCTAAACATCAAATATGTACAGGAAGTTATCAAGGAGAGAAGTACGAAATATCATCAAAAGAGCGCATACCACCCAAACACTCTAATAAAAGACCTGCTAAAACAAGTTCCTATGAGAAGATTAGAAATAAAGTGGCCGCAAGATTTAATAAATTAACAATCAATATATTTATGTAAGAAAATTCCCCGCTGGTGGAATTTCTAAAAGCCCTGTACCCTCAGCCTCAGCAAATAACCTCTTTGAATCCAAGGTTCAGATTGGTTATAAAAAATAAAAAAAAAATTTTTTTTGAAAAACTTTGCAAAATAGTAAAAATTAACTTAACCACTTATTCACTGAAATGACAGATATATACCTTAAAAAAAACTTCGACCTGTAAGCTCAAAATGTATGTATGGGTCTTAGCAATTATGAAAATGAATGTGCAATACCTAGGGCTAGCATATGCTCTTGCCAAGCAAAGGGAAAAAAGCTATAGCGGGAAAGCGAATAATGTGTGTAAACCCATAGATTAGAAATAAATTAAATTATGTCAAAATAAAAATTATGTTCAAAATTAATTTAATTTATCTTGATAAAATATGCATAATAATAAATTAAGGTATATTGCTATTTATATATTCATCACCAAATGATTCTTCATTGCTGATCTCTTTATTTCTAAAGACAAAAAGTTTTAATAAATTAATAATAAAATAATATTTCAAATAATATACATTTTTGTGGTTTGGAAATTTATATATTACTGCTTATATGTATTATAGCATCTTTTGTTTCCTTGTTTAAAACCTGTTGGCACTTTAAAGCTACATCTTTGCTGTATATTGGTAATAAACGAAGATCGAAATAAGTGCTGTTGCACTCCCGTTGGCATGACTATCCATAACAAATATTTTGATCATAAATCTATCAGTGTTATTTGTCCTTTATTTACAGAAAAAAATTCGTATCGTACTTCATTGATATTTTCATATTTTATCGCGTACATTTCACAGAGAAGACTGAATTCAAAATACTTGATCTAATCTCTGTATTATTTCTTTTCTTTTTTTCATGTTTAAACAACAATCAGAACTCTTATATGTTCTATAATCTGTTTGTTTGTTAAGGACTTATGACTAATTATGTATTTCATGAAAGGCAATGCATCGATTAACCAATCTCTGATATTGAGTGTGAGATATTTTTGATATTACGTCTAATAGTTAACATATGATTGGATGGAGTGGACGATTTCCACTTTGAATTATGTTGTGATCTATAACCCCAAGTGGAAATGCTGATGTCGGGCTACGGCGATAGCGGAAATCGAACCAGCGAACCCGGGAGTAGTTGCTGCTAGCCTACGCTCTAACCAATATCGCCACCACTGACCCTACATGTATTATTTCAGGGATTCTTAGTTCTGCAAAAGCCATCTAAAATATATATTTTTTATGTTATACATGTAGTTTTTGCAGTAATCAGATTTATTATATGTTCTATAGAGTGTATTGAGCACTGCTCATGACTAAGACGATGTTGTTGTTAGTAAGTAATCTATTGATTGTCCATACTTTATCTGAGATACAGTGTTTTTTTAAGTAAAACTTTTTTAGGCGCATCTAGGGTGTAAATCAGAAAAAATGCAACGGAAGTGAGTTACGCAAACACTGATTTGTCATTGACTAACAATGTTGTCATTCGAAAAAAGTTAGTGGGGTTTGTTTTTTTGTCTCGTGTATTTATCGTCGCCTTGTTTGACAACCATGAGAATAATGAATTGTCAAATGTCAGTCATTTAAGGTTATGTCGTTCAAATCTACATTTAATAAAAAAAACAAATAAAACATCTGAAAATGTCATGCTGTTTATTCGTAAGAAACATAAGTTTTGTATTTTATTATTCATAATTTAAAGTAATTTCAATCGCAAATATTTTCATAGAAAAGAGAGATTTTACTGAAGCATTTTTTGCCACAAATATATAACGATTCAGGTTGTCATTTAGCTAGTCAAGATGTTTATGTACGTCAGCAGTTCCATAAAAAAATCAATTATTGATACAAAAGGATAGACGTCAGTAAAAATTAGTTCACGCATGTAAGAAAGGAAGGGTGTATATTGAAGAGATATTAATTACTGGTTTTCTTCATGATATATAAAAACAAACGCTTTTTAAGATCTATCGATTTTATTAACTTCCTTTAGGGTAAGTTATAGTAATCGCAAAAAAATCGAAAATGAAAATGTTTATATATCTTTACGTTTCAGAGGTTTTTAATCATTTTGGCATACCTTAAAAAAATGGATGTATGTGTGTGTGTATATGTGTGTGTGTGTGTGTGTGTGCGGGAACACGGTTCTACCGATTTCGATTATTTAAAAAACATTCGATTGCTGTTAATAAGGAAAAGTGCTGATTAGTTTTTGGCATAAGCAGGTCCAACCGTTTCGAAGATACGGAGCAAAAAGTGACACAAACGGTAACTCAGTTTTTAAGGGAACGGAGCGTCCGATTTTAATAATTCCAAAAACATTTTACTGCCTACATTACTTGCACCGTATCTTCGGAACGGCTACACCTGCGCTTGTCACAAACTAATCAGTACGTTTCCTTATCAATACGAATCGAATGTTTTTTAAATTATTCAAATCGGTTGATCGGTGTTCCCGAAATCGTCGACAAAAACTTGTATCCGTACACATATACGCACCACATACACATACATGCGGCCTATACTGAGGTATGCCAAAATGTTCAGAAACCTTTAAAACGTAAAGATATATAAAAATTTTCATTCTCGATTTTTATGCGATTACCATAACTTGCCCTACGGGAAGTTAATAATTAATAAAATTTAAACTTTACATTACTATTTACACTTATCATATGATTATTATTATTGATGCACTTATTCTATGATTACGTTTTGAGGTTCTCGACGTTTTGAGGGTTTCTGAATATTTTGGCATACCTTAGAAAAAATGGATGTGTGTGTGTGTTTTGTGTGTCCGCATTTTTTCGTTCACATTTTTGGGATTAATCGGATTATCAACCGATTTGAATGGTTAAAAAAACATTCGATTTCTATTGACAGGGAGATGTGCTGATTAGTTTTTGGCAAAGGCAGGCCCAGCCATTTCGAAGATACAGAACTAAATGTGCAAAAAATGACAGTTTTTGAGAGAACTAAGCGTCCGATTTAAATGATTTAAAGAAATTTCTGCTTGTTTTAACAAAACAATTAATTTTGGAAAAAAAAATGTTTCAAGATTTTTTTTTAATTTTTTTTTTTTTTTAATTATTTTGTATATTGAAAATGATTCAGATTTTATTTTAATTCTGACTAAAGTTACAATATACTTTAAACAAATAATTTCAACTTTGCAATTCAGTTTATATAATTTTTATAAATATTAGACAATGTTACAATATTTATAATAATCTATTTGAGAACACTCAATATTTTTCGAACATTTCGTTACGGTATGGGAAGTTCCAGCAATTTGTTTTAAGGCACGATGCCATACATCCCACTAGTTTATTTTATTTTTTGACTGTTCGATAAAAATTAGTTCGGCAAAAATTAGGGGTCTTTTAATCGTTTTTTACACATTTTTTCAGTTTGTTATTATGAACTTGTACCGACTTATTATGAACTAAATTTGTACTATTAATATCTTCGGAATTTAAAATTTTGAAGGGCCCTTTCCATAAAGGTAAAAGCTTTTTACATTTCCGCAGATATGGAGTTTCTTCTCTTAGAAGAATATAATCATCGATTTCAAAAGTTTGTGGATTTAAATTTTTATCATAATGTGATTTAGTTTGTTCCCTACTTTGTATTAAATTTTCACGAGCAAGTTTGTTAGGACGTAGCAATTTGAATTTCAATTCATGAACATAAGTGTCGTAATTATATTGATATTTGTTGGATTTTGTTAAAGACAAAGGTAACTCTATTTTTTACCAAATAGCAATTCGCAAGGCGTGTAGTTGATTTCGGCATTAATAGTGGTGTTATAAAAAAAACGGCATACTTAATGCATCTATCCCAATCGGCTTGAGTTTTGTACATAATCCCTATGTATCCCCTCGCATGAGCCGGCTCGGGTCTATATGGAGAAGCTGTTATTTTTTTTATTTGTGATAATTTACAAATATCTTTAAATAAGTTGCTGGTGAACGTAGTTTCCTGATCGAATAATATTTCTTTTGGAATACCAAACTTTAAAACAATTTCTGTTACAACTGCGTCTGCAACCCTTGCACTCTCTTGGTTAGGAATGGATATTGCGCCAGCAAAAGTGAGATCGCAAATGTATGATAGCATGTATTAGTTTTCCGAATCAGAGATTTTATACGGACCACAAATGTCAATGCAAATTTTTTCAAAAGGTTTTCTAGCAGTTGTTTTAATTACTAAGGGTTGTTTAGTAAAACTAAATATTTTATTTTTTTGACATTCCGTGCATTTGTTGACGTCCTCTTTTATTTCTTTCCGCATTTTCGGCCACTTATAGATATTTCTGATTCTATTAAAAGTCTTTTTTTAATCCTAATTGTTCTTCCAATATTTATGAAATTGTTCTATAATTTTATTTATATCCTCTGTCGTTAAATTATCAATTAATTTATCATGGTAAATCTTAACTTGTATATCAGTGTCTTTGAAAATATAGCGTATCAACATTCTAAAATTTTCTAAGGAAATGTGACAAAAACTTTTAAATTGAATAGGAAAAGGAATAGCAATTAAATTGATATTTTGTTGAACTAAATACGTCATACAAGTTATATAAGCAGGGAAAAAGTCTTCGCGTAAAGGTTGAGAGTTAATATTATTTACAATTGAATAAAAAACAGGCTTTTGACCAAAATTCATGGTGAAATTTGATGCCTTTTCTATTTATTGAGATATTTTTTAAAGTTCGTATACTGAAAGAAATCTAAGTAATTGTTCAATTTTTCGTCGGATGATTGATTTTTTATTACAAATAATAAAGCATTTTCTTTATTTGCAATGGAAGGTAATTTTTTTTCATTTGACTATTGGATACCATTGTTAATTATAATAGATGAACTAATGGTGTTTAAACAATTTTTAAAATTAATTTCTTTATCTACACGGCTGAATGTAAAGTCCGAGATGCGTACGCAAAAGGCAAATCCTTTCTATCAACTTTTTTCAATAAGATTGCGCCTAATGCAAAACCGCTGTCTCAATTTTTCGAATACTTTCTTTAGTTTATTATTGTGTTTGTCAAGCGTTTTACTGTATATTATAATGGCGCCCAAAGGTAATCTTTTGTACTTGAAGAATTGAAATTTGGTGAAAGTTTTGGGCTAGGTCTAATGTCGTAAAAAACGAGAACTTCCCAGTTGGTATATTATTTCGATAATGTTAGGTAAAGGAAAAGCGTCTGATTTTGTGGTAGTGTTTAGTTTTCTAAAGTCAACGCAAATTCTCTATTTTTATTACCATTTGCGTCAGGTATTAAACCATCATTAAATTGCTATGATAGACATAAAGCGTCTTCGTTTAATTTAGTATCTATATTTAATTTCATTTCCGATCGCAAAGGTTTTAAATTTTTTTGATGAATTACTAATGGCGTAGTAATTTCTCGATCATTGAATTGTAGAGAAAGTGATTTTAAGTCGTAATTTATATTTGCCTTAAATTTCACCAAAAAATCTTTACCGATGATGTCAAAATATTTTATAGGAAGATTTGATATTACTAGAAAAGGATGTTCTATAATTTGATCTGAAAATTTAAGCTTAATATAAGAGACACCATGGGTGATAAGTGAATTTGCCGTAATTCCAATTAATTCAATTTTTTTATCGGGATATACAAGAGTGCCTTTATCTATCGCATGAAGTTTAATTAATGAAGTATCACTACCGCTATCTATTAAAAAGTTATTAAAATTATTTGACATGTCTAACAATTGAAAATTTACAGAATCACAGGATTTATTAAAGTTTAATTTAGAATCTTCGCTTACAAAAATGCTTGTCCCTGAACCGGCCCAGACGCATTTTCACGATTGGGATGCCTGCATTCATTAATTGCATGACCTATTTTCTTACAATAACTACACGTCTTAGACAAATTATTTCGATTATATTTTGTTCTAAAAAAACAATTATTAGCGTTGTGCCCTATTTTTTTTACATAATTCACAATTTACGTCAACATGAGCTGAAAGTTTTAAATGTTCAGTTACTGCAAAGTTGATAGCATCATTGATCTACATGATTTTTTTTTTTTTATTTATTTATTTATAGCAATCAAGATACAATTTATCTTATAAGCTATTGTGACACAAAGGAGAAAGAGAAAAAAAAATATATATAATAAAAATAATAACAATAATATTAATGAAAAAAAAAATAATAAAAAATAAAAAATAATATTTATAATTATATTAAAGAAAAGAAAATAATAATAATAATAAATAAATAAATAAATAATAATAATAATAATAATTAACTAGAGTTCACTCCAATGAGTGAAGCCTAGTGTTTCATTTAAGGTCGCTTGGCCAACATCTTTTCAATCTTCTTAGTGATGAAGAGCCGGTTAAAGAAGCAATGAGCTGGTTGTAGTGACACTCAATTTTTGAGAGGTAGATCGAGCTTCTGTCCTTGATGACATCTGTGACGTATGGGATATCTAGATCTTTATGAATAGCATGATTAGTTATGTACCACGGTGCGTTGACTATATTTCTTAGTATTTTGTTTTGACATCTTTGCATCATTACTATATTGGATTTGCTTGCGCATCCCCATAACTCGATGCCGTAAGTCCAAACGGGTTTTATAATGCATTTGTATAGTAGTACTTTATTATACAGCGAGAGCTTCGAGTTTCTTCCTATAAGCCAGTTGATTTCTTGGGCTTTGAACTTGATTTGTTGAATTTTGGCTTTGATGTGTTGCTTCCAGGTTAGTCTGGAATCCAAGTGCATGCCCAGGTATTTGACTACATCGGTTTGTGGTATTGTACATTGGTTAAAGGAAACTTGAGGGCAGTTATCTCTTCTCAGCGAAAAGGTAATATGCTTCGATTTGGCCTCGTTGATTTTTATTTTCCATTTTTTGGACCAGGTCACGATTTTGTTAAGATGACATTGCAGTTTCTGCGAGGCTACTTTGGGATCGAGATCAGTGGTTAAGATTGCGATATCATCGGCAAAAGTACAACAGGTAGAATCACCGTATTCTGGAAAATCACTTGTGTATAATAGGTAAAGAAATGGACCTAAGACACTGCCTTGAGGAACACCTGCGTTTACCAGTTTGGGCTCAGTTGTTTCTTGGCCGATTTTTACTTGGAACTTTCTTGAGCATAAGTAAGATTCGAAGAATTTTGTGTATGATGGTAAAAGATTTCTGATTTTATGTAGAAGACCAAAGTGCCAGACTTTGTCAAACGCCTGGCTTACATCAAGGAACACGGCGGAACAGTACTTCTTGGCTTCGAAAGCTTTGTTGACAGTATCAACTATACGATGACACTGCTGTATAGTGGAGTGTTGTTTACGGAAGCCAAATTGATGATCCGGAACTATATTTGACTCTTTGGCAATGTTTTCTAGTAGCAACTTTTCAAATACTTTTGAAATTATTGGCAGTAGGCTTATTGGCCTGTATGAACTAACAATGTTAGGGTCTTTTCCAACTTTTGGTACCATTATAATGGAAGCCAATTTGAAAGAAGTTGGCCAGTAATTTAGTCTCAGTATTGCATTGAAGACATGAGTAATGAAAACATATCCAACTCTCGGAAGTTGTTTGAGCATTGTAGTTGATATTAAGTCGATTCCGACGGATTTGTTGTTTTTCAGTCGATGGATCTCCTTGTGGATTCGTTTCACTGTGAAGAAGCGAAAGTTGCTAGGCTGGCTTAATACTGAGCTCTCAGGAGACAAATTGTCGTGATTAGAATCCATGACATTTGGTGTAAAAACTGTGGATAAGTGATTGGCAAAAAGGTTACCTTTCTCAGCATCACTTCTAGCCCAGTTATCATGAGTCTCAGACCGAATAGGAGGGTTTTTTCTTGGAGGGCGTTTTTTGTTGCGTATAGGTTTCCACAAGGAGTTGTCAAATCTGTTTAGGCTCAATACATAGTTATTGAAATTGTTGTTGAACATTTCTTTAATTTTGATTCTAATAGAATTACTGATTTGGTTCAAAGCTGATTTATCTTGTGGTGCATGAGTTTTCTGCCATATTTTCCTAATCTTGCGTTTTCTGGCTATTAGCTTCTTTATTTCTAGCGTTACGGTTGGACATTTACTGACACTAGGATTCTGTGGAGTGCAGATTCTAACTGTGTTTAGCAGAAGTTGTTTAAAGTTTTCCAACGCGCTGTCAACATCATTTGTACATTTAAGGGGAATTTTCAAATTAATTTGGTGTTTGATTGTATCTCTATATCTGTCCCAATTGGTCCTAGAGTTGTGAAGCTTATGATTTGAGGAGATGGGCATAACCGAGGAACTTAGGGAAGCAATGATAGTTGAATGGTCGGATGTCAAATCATAATTGGGTTGGACTTCTATGCATTTATAGTCAATTCCACTAGAAATAAAGAAGTCAAGTAGGTCCGGAATCTTAGCTGGGTCTGAGGGCCAATATGTTGGTGTACCTGTGGAGTGCGAGGCGTAGTTATTTTGTTGAATAACATAATTCAGTTCTTTTCCTTTCGGATTAACAAGTCGTGATCCCCAGTTTGGATGCTTGCTGTTGAAGTCACCACCTGCTAGGAATCTTGTACCTAACGTATCGAAAAATTCTTGAAAGTGTTCTCTCTTTATGTTGTGTCTTGGCGGACAGTAGACAGCTGTGAATGTGAGGTCGTAGGGAAAAGCCTTTACTTTGACCGATGTAGATTGAATATAATTTGTGTTGAAGTGGTTCATCTCATAATGTGAAATGCTTGATTTGACGATAACAGCCGTTCCTCCATGAGCCGTTCCATCCGGATGTGGCGAGTGATAAACGCTGTAAAATGGTACTGAAAAGTGACTGAATTTGGTTAGATGAGTCTCGCTTACTAGTAGAATGTCAATTTTGTTAAGAGACAGAAAAATAGTTAGCTCATTTTTATGTGAAATAAGCCCATTGGCGTTCCATAGTGCGATCCTTAGAAACTTAGCCATTATTTACGGATGTTAGCAAGAGAAGATAGCATGTTTAGAATCACGCTATTTTGGTTCATAAGTTGTTGGAACAAGTTTTTAAATTCTGCTAGAAATTGTGTCAAGATGTTTTCGATTTGGCCATCACTGTTAATGCCCGATGACGTTAGTTGTTTAGCTACCTGCGAAGAACTTAAGTGTGCCGCATAAACCGGTTTGTTTACATTGTTTTTAATTACGTCACTGTAGCTGCGGTCCGAGGTGACTTTGCTTGAATTGGTTGATAAGCCGGGTCGTAAAATTCTAGATGAAGGATTTGATTCACAGTTTGGCATGGATGAATTAATGTTATTATCGGTTCCGTATTTGCGGGCATATTGTTCTTGATAACGCTCGCAGCCTTTATAGTTGGCTGTATGATCTTGCTTGTAGCATAAGGCACAAGTAGGTACTGCGTTCTTCTCAATAGGGCAATCTTTTGTGGCGTGGTTCGAGGCGCAGCGGCGGCAGATAAATAACCGGTTGCAAAAACTGCGAGTATGGCCAAGCAATTGGCAACGTCCACACTGAACTATACGTTTTCGCTCGTTGGGCGGTTCGATTTTAATTATGCAGTTGAAGAGCTTGTTTATTTTGTATATTTCTTTGTTATTGGCTTTTGGTTCCAGATCAACAAAGAATAAGTTGCGCGGTTTGTTTGTAATTCTATTACGCGGGTTCAATATGTTTCTGACCTTGTGTCCGAGTTTAGCGAGTGCTGTAGTAATTTCTTCAGTAGTGGTTGAATGATGCAGGAATCTTATTACCACTCGAAACGCCCTATCCTCTTTCAACTGATAAGTGTGGTATTCGGCTTTAGCTGCTGTGAGTAATTTGGCCATTAATTTGAATGTGTCCGAATCCTGACATTGAATTTTCACAGTCTCGTCAGGCAGGCACTTAGTGTAATACTGATCTTGTTGAAAAACTGAGTTAATTTCTTGTTTCATTAATTTAAAGTTATTGACGTCATAGACGAAAATAGGAGGTGGTTTTGAGGAGCGTGGTTGAGATGTAGAAGGGGTGGGATTGTTTATTAGCGGTTCAAACCTGTTATGGGTGTTGATTGCAGTATGGGTATGTTTAAGAGTACCGTTGATTCTTCGTTTTTTTGTATATGAAGGAGTTTGCCATGCAGGTTCATCTTGTTCCATTGATTGAATAACAGAAGTACTATTAGTTTCCGTGATGTCTGAGTTGTTTAAAACATCCAACGCTTGCCCCACTATTGCAGAGGTAGACGGTTCATTGTGTTCCCCCATAATGGGGAACAACTTTTGTTACAACACGCACAAATTTTGATTAATATTTCACTTTTCTGTTCACTTAAATTGTCACAATCAAAACGAAAATAATCACGTCGAATCAACACGAGTTATATACTAGTTGAATACGAGCTGTATGAATACTTAATTTGAACACCTGATAACATTTACCGGGAGGTCTTACCTGCTCGGTAGCTGACGAGCGAATGATCTACATGATTTAATTAATTTTTTAATGGAATTATGATATCATCGACAGAAACCTCTAAGAGCTGTCTCCATATAAACAATTTGTAATCGTTCCGCTATTACTTGCCCTTGAGAATCCCAGTTTTATTATACATTTTATCAACTATATCCAAATTTCTGTCACCAAAGATTTAACTGATTCATTTTGAAATTGCCAAATATTGATAAGTTTGGAATATAAAGTGGAAACAAAAGTTTGGTCATAATATTCTTTACATAAATGTGTTTTTAATACTGAATAATTGAAAATTTTATTACGGATAACTTTTACTAATAGTTTACTTGGTAACTTACTTTTCACTATTAAAAATAATTTATGTGCTTCCTCAGGTAACAAATTTACATGTGACGAGTCACATGCATCAATAAATGCACGTACATTGACTTCGTTTTCATCAAAATTTGAAATAATACTTAGAGCTAAATTTAAATCTAATTTATTTTCATTACTATTACCGATTGTATTCTCCATCTTGTGATTGAATAGTCCGTTGCCTTTGCTTAAGTATAAATCCTTGTCCCACGTGGCCCGCTAGACTCGATACACAATAGAATCGCCTTCTAGGAAAATAACCACTGCTTGTCCAGCGTCTCAAAATAGCGCAGATGAATCACTTTTTAAGTTTTCGTTTTGTTAAACTCGGTTTTAACACATTATTTTAGTTTTATTGAATGATTTGTTTTATTATTGTTGTATTTTATACTGCACTACTATTTTATCATAGTTTTGGTTTTTATTTACTACTGTTATTTGTTGTTGATTGATATATGTAGAATAATTAGTTATTATTTTGTTTATTGTTTGGAGGCGCGCCAGTTTTATCCCCACAATCTTGTTAAATTAACACTTAATTTTGAATTTACTAGTTAAAGTTTGTTTTCACACACACATTTTTTATTATTTTATTATTGATTTCGGTGTAGGTATCGTAATTAGCTGCCACCAAATGAGGAGATATTAATTACTGGTTCTCTTCTTGATATGTAAAAACAAACACTTTTTAAGATATATCGATTTTATTTTAAATTATAATTTACAAGTTTCATACAAATGCTGGATTTGGTACCAACTTACAACATAAAATTACTAACTTATTTTGATGAAGATGTGATAAACATAAAATATTCTAATAAATTCATAATAGTTTTTAACGATATATAGAATGTGATGATAATGATGAACAGAAATAAAACTATATTTATTATAAACCAAACCCTGAACAATTGGCTTCATTCTTAAGTTCTAATCTGAGCACTTACAACACTCGAATCTTAAGGTAAAATCCTTTACGAGATAGTTTATGAATACAATAAAACTCATTATCAATAGCTTTTATATTTGGCATTATTTTTAGTTACAAGTATTAATCGATGGTTTACTGTTTCTAAAAACAAGTTTCTAAAAAATAAAATGAAAACAATGGTACAAAAGAATTTCAACCAGAAAGACTTTAAACATTCAACAACGAATGAGTTTTGATGATATTTTACTCTTGTTATTCAAATGTCAAAGCATACAATGTCATGCGTGCCCAATCTCCAAGATAAAGTATTACGTAGTTGTACATTTTGATAAATAATGAAGGAATTTATGTTTAGTCGTTACAGTGTTACTCTATATGAGTAACAAAAATATAAAACCATATCGAATATTAATCCTCCGGGCGTAGCCGATCTCACAGATACAGGGCCAAGATTTTAGCATGTTTCTTTATGATGTAATATTATTGAGACCTCCAGATCTTAGTAGCCTCGTTATTTTATGTCTACTATTTATTTATTAGTCCAGATTAGACTGCCTTTGAACCTTGCATATTTTGCCAGTAGCAGTTTTGTTGAAAGAAACGCACTAAGCCTAATTTTATTTGACTTACAAAATGACAAAAAACACTAAGTTTTCACTATTCTGATTGCTTATATAGTTTTTGTATGGACATTTCAACAGAATTTAATTTTTTTAATATAATTAATTAATTTATTTATTTCAGAAAATGTAAAGTTTGTACGTCAAGCATTCTGAGCGCATGTACGGATTTTGTTATATTATAAAAATAATATTGATCTAATACATATTTTGTTTTTATTTACATATAATATACATATTCAGCCTTAAAGATACACTAATTAAATGGAAATGTATAAAACTAAAAGCCTTCTGTGAATATACTTAAAATCTGTACCTTTTAGATACTTTGCGCCCAATTTCGTACATTTTTCGTCTGCGCCCGACGGACGGTTATAAAACTTATTCATTAGCAACTATTTAATTTTATGAATATTAAAGTCTTCTTTTAAATACTAATTACAATGAGATACCATTATTTCTTACTGAAGATTTCAATATCAAGTTTTAGTGGAATGAATTTTTAGCAGCAATTGATTTTTTTGACGATAAATTAAAATTAACAAAGAATAATTAACCATTTGTCTCAGCTTCAGTTATCTCAAACCAACACATCATATTTGAAGTATGATAGTAATTAATTGTTTTAAAATAGTATTATGGTATAGTGGTTGACATTAATACACATATATATATATATATATATATATATATATATATACGAGTATATATATATATATATATATATATATATATTAGAGTGGGCCAATTTTTTGCATATTGAGGCACCTCGCTAATTTAACTTTTTACACCATTTGAAACAATATTGTAAAAAAAGCATAACTTGCAAATGAATTTAAAGCCAGCGAAAAATTTAAAACATTTTTTAATTTAAAGAAAAAATTAAAAAATCTCATGAAAATTATATTATGACATATATCAAGTTATATATCATTTTATTCGTAATTTTATTCTGCATCTTTCGTACAAACAAAGTATTTTCGCATCTTTTACCGTTTCGGAGAAAATCGATAAAAACCATTGAAAACTTGCATTAAAAAATCGGATTTTTTTAAAAAAAAAGAAGAAAAAATAATATAACTACAAATAAATTTGTTTTATATTCATTGAGATTTATAAAAATCAATAAATACATATTTCAATACAAAAGTTTAAAAAAAAAAACAAAAAAACACCTAAAAACTCAATAATTCACTATAATTCGTATTGTCCATATATATAAAACTGTTTGAACATCTAAAAAATTTTTCGAAAAAAATTTGTCTATCATAAGGGTTTGCAGTTCGAAAATTTCCCAGTCTTTTGTCTTGACGATTCACACCGTAACCCGGAGCGACGCTTTGCCGCAGGTCAAATGCACATCGCTTGGGACTCGGTCTTAATACTTACGGTGTGGCCGCGCGCCTACTATAGGGGGATAGATCGTGTCGTATGCGATGCGATCAACTTTTGGCAAAAGTTCGCTGTGTTGTTCAGGCAGGTTTGAATATTATTCCCCGGTGTATTTTATACATTATATTCGATACTTTTAGTCTGTCAACTATATAGCGGCGTTACTTTTAATAATGTCGTAGACCGTGTTTGGAATTATATACGTCGTATATGTTCGGATGTCGGTTTACGGCCGGGTTCTGGACCTTATTTATAAGTGTTCAACCATACTGTACAGCATATCCGCAAGCATGTGTCGTTGACGCAAAGACTCTTATGCGGAAAATAAAATATACGAATGCAATCAACTCAATACTCTCCGAGCGAGAATAAAAGTGAGTTATGACGATGAATTTGCACCGAAGTTTCAATCTAACGAAGGGTAAAGAGACTAAATAAACTGGGTCGCAGACCGCTAATGTTATATACGGACCGCCGTTTCGACGGTTGTTAAAGGTCTAGCCTCTGTGTAAGCGCAGAATTTATAAAAGTTGCCGGGTTTAGACCGTCGTGAGACAGGTTAGTTTTATCCTACTGATGAATTGTCGTTGCGATAGAATTTCTGCTTAAAAGGAGAACCCGCGCGTTGCTCGTCTCGGATTTTGATGAAACTTGGCACAATGGTAGATTTGATGCCCAAACTGACTCTGGTAAAATATTAGAGGCCTATGAAAAGCGGTTTAATTATAACAATTAATTAAAGTTTGCATTGTAGCAGCGCGCGGCATGCATAGCTTGCGATGTTTTTCCTTATCAACAGCAGATTGGCCGAGTGGCTATCATCGTGGAATTCTAATTTTTGCTCCGGGGTTCAATTCCCGATTCAGATGTATTTTTTTTATTTTTTTTATTTGGTATTTATAATTTCACGTGTAAATAATATCAAAATTTATTTGATTTTTCAATTAATTTTATATTTTTCGCTAAATATTCTATAATAAAGTCCTCCGTAATACCGGTAAATTTTTATTTTGATATTACTTATGAAACTTACGATCATATAAATGTTAAGTGAAACATTATTATTTTGTATTAATATCAGCAATAATACGGAAAAAGAGATATAATTTATTTCCATGTAAAAACTATGTTCAAATTTACAATTGTGGGGATCGTGGAGATTGTGCTGCAGTGAATAAATTTTATTAATGTTTTCAAGTCATAGGTCGAAAAGGATTTTTTATATTAATATTAATTTCTTGGGCTGGTCAAACGTACAAAGTATCATCCTCATAATAGTAAATTTGAATATAGTTTTTAATTGGAAATAAATTATATCTCTTTTTCCGTATTATTGCTGATATTAATACAAAATAATAATGTTTCAGGAATCACTTAACATTTATATGATCGTAAGTTTCATAAGTAATATCAAAATAAAAATTTACCGGTATTACGGAGGACTTTATTATAGAATATTTAGCGAAAAATATAAAATTAATTGAAAAATCAAATAAATTTTGATATTATTTACACGTGAAATTATAAATACCAAATAAAAAAAATAAAAAAAATACATCTGAATCGGGAATTAAACCCCGGAGCAAAAATTAGAATTCCACGACGATAGCCACTCGGCCAATCTGCTGTTGATAAGGAAAAACATCGCAAGCTATGCATGCCGCGCGCTGCTACAATGCAAACTTTAATTAATTTTTATAATTAAACCGCTTTTCATAGGCCTCTAATATTTTACCACAGTCAGTTTGGGCATCTAATCCACCATTGTGCCAAGTTTCATCAAAATCCGAGACGAGCAACGCGCGGGTTCTCCTTTTTAGTACGAGAGGAACCGCAGGCTCGGACGTGGTGCAAAGCTACCATCCGTGGGTATGCCTGAACGACTCTAAGGCCATATCCTTTCTAGATAACAACGATATTTTGAGGAGTCTCGTGAGTCGAAAGACACAATACAATGTGATTTATTAGGTATTCGGCGCACGCCGTTTATCGCACGAGCCATTTTAGCCGTTTTATAGCGGTCGATCATGGTTCACTAGTTTGATGTAGAGACTCGGAATCGTTTATAGACGACTTTTAGGTACCAGACGGGATGTTGTATTTGGTAGAGCAGTTACCACGCTGCGATCTGCTGGAACACAGCCTTTGGCTTGGGGATTCGTCATGTTGGCTTCGCGTCACCCCACGCTCTTAGAGCATAAGCCTTAAGCCGTCGCATTGCACTATGCCACAATCAGTATGACTTGACCCTCAGAAAGTTGTACATATTGTACATGTGATACTTCTTTAGTATCTACTTAGCTATTTTGTACAACGTGCCTAAGTCAGCACGTTAGGCAAAACTTATCGGCATATTCCAATAATAGAAATATTCATTACTTCTTTAAATAACTATAAGGCTATATAAATAGTTATGAAATTTGTGAGAGTTAACGAAGAGTAATTGTTTTTAAGAGAAACTTTTCGTATTTCTTATTATGAATATATGATATCTTTTATTTAATTCTATATAAGGGAGAATGTTTTTTCAAGTTCTTGGTAATGCGTACAAGTTACCAATTAAATGAAATGCGTACAAGTTGCTAATAAGCAAAGTACGTATAAGTTATCAATAATGGAAAATGCGTGCAAGTTGTCAATGTGTAAAATACGTGCAAGTTGTTAATGTGCAAAATACGTGCAAGTTGCCTTTTTTATTTAATTTTTGTAATATACTCTAACTCATCTTGACCTAAAATCTTGCTACAAAACAGGTTAAAAACATTTCTCGGCTTTTTAATATCAGTAACTTACGGGTACCGCGAACTACATCAAGTAAACTTTTAGGGGACATTAGCGAAGAAGCGTAACCTAGAATCTTGCATCGAAACAGGTTAAAAACATTTCTCGGGTACCGCGAACTACATCGAGTAAACTTTTAGGGGGCATTAGCGAAGAAGCGTAACCTAGAATCTTGCATCGAAACAGGTTAAAAACATTTCTCGGGTACCGCGAACTACATCAAGTAAACTTCTAGGGGGCATTAGCGAAGAAGCGTAACCTAGAATCTTGCATCGAAACAGGTTAAAAACATTTCTCGGGTACCGCGAACTACATCTAGTAAACTTTTAGGGGGCATCAGCGAAGAAGCGTAACCTAGAATCTTGCATCGAAACAGGTTAAAAACATTTCTCGGGTACCGCAAACTACATTAAGTAAACTTTTAGGGGGCATTAGCGAAGAAGCGTAACTAAGAATCTTGCATCGAAACATGTTACAATCATTTCTCGGGTACCGCAAACTACATCAAGTAAGCTTTTAGGGGACATTAGCAAAAAAGCGTAACCTAGAATCTTGCATCGAAACAGGTTAAAAACATTTTTCGGCTTTTTGAATACGTGCAAGTTGAAAATTATGTAAAATACGTGCAAGTTGACAATTATGTAAAATACGTGTAAGTTATCAATGTACAAAATACGTGCAAGTTGCTATTTCTATTTAATTTTGTATCATACTCTAAATCAGTAATAACATTCAATCTAAAAATATTTCAAATCTTTTATAACAAAATATTCAGTATTTATACATATTATTTCGCAAAACATCCGAAAAGTTACCACAGGGATAACTGACTTGAAGCGCGATGTGTCCGAAAAGTTGCCACAGGGATAACTGACTTGAAATTTTGTTCTTAGCAAAGAAATATTAGAAAATCTCGAAAAAATTATATGAACACACTTAACCATTTATATATCATTTTATTCGTAATTTTATTCTGCATCTTTCGTACGAACAAAGTTTTTTCGTATCTTTTACCGTTTCGGAGAAAATCGATGAAAACTAGTGAAAACTTTTAGGGGACATTAGCGAGAAAGCGTAACCTAGAATCTTGCATCGAAACAGGTCAAACTTCTTTTGTAGAAAAATATCGTTTTTGGGTTTTTAGGAATAACATATATTTATTATATTATTTATTTACATGTCATGGTTTATATAAAACATTTTTATTTCTTTAAGTTATATTTTTATTTGAAATAAAATTTCTTACATTTAGCTAATACAATTACAAAAAACTAATATCTGAAATCTTGCTTGCTTTCCAGTCGAGGATGCTTTTTACGAGATTGTAGTGTTGCAGTCATAACTCCATCGCAATTTCGCTCTAATACGCGTTTTGATACGTTAGCCAGTAATTGAACATGTCTCTCAGTTCACTGAATGTGAACGGGAATTTTAGGGTCACTCCATGGGCACTCATTGCTTTGTAGATATTGTACTAGATGTTCATGAGGTATATTTAGCGTAAAGGCTGGTTCGAATATATTTGAATAATCGTCCATATCTATCATATTAGTATAGTCGGTGCATTCGAAATTTATTTCGGGTGTTTTGTAATCTCTCAATTGCGTCAGGTCTTCCACATTATTACGGTAATATAAGATTTTTCTTATAGCTGAATCTCGTATTTCCTTTTTATTATCGAACAACATTGCTAATAAAATATTTTCCGAGTAAGCATGGTACGCGTTTTCTTTAGCAACATTGTTCACAATTTGTCTTAAATTCGAGTCTAAATATTGCGTCCAGCTAATAAATTTATAAAATAATATACTACCGTACACCACAGAGTTGTAATATTTAATGTTAAAGTACATTGGAATATATACTTTCATTACGTAGTTTGCCAGAATTTTCAAATTTTTGGATGGCTTATTAGTAGTTACATATAACCGAAGTAACCTACTAGCCATTGTGAGCCATCGGGAATGTGCTATTGGCCCCGGTTTCTTGTTAGCTAAGTCTGTCGATACTTCTCCAGAAGCAACTGCTTTAGCTATTTTTATTAAATAACTTGAGTCAGTTGTCGATTCAACAGGACTTAAATCAGCCAAATTTTCAAGTGGGATCGTTTCAAAGTCTGTTACCGGCTGGAAGTACATCAGAAAAAATAAATTATATTGAATTTGAACATAAAGTATTAAAAAATAGTAAATATGTTATAACTCACCGGTATATTTTCGCATGTTTCAATTTGTTTGCTTAATATTCCGGTTTTTGTTCGTGGTCCAGTGGTCAACAATTTTTCCAAATAGTTAAATAAATGCCGAAGTGGAAGTTCGTTAAAGCTATTCCTTTATTAGCGAAAAACTCGTTCAATTTGATTACTTTATTTTCCGAATCTTCATTTTCCAATTTTGTGTAACCCAACAATTGACTATTCGGTTCCTTTAAAATAATTAAATGCGCCTCTTTAATCATTCGTGGGTGAAACTTTTTATCGATTTTTTCCATGGTAATAGAATCATTTTTTCGGCCGTCGAATGAAAATGCTATTAATTCAGAAAAATCATATCGTTTGTGTAGAGCTTGCCTATTTTTCTGCCTCTCACGAGCGCTTTTATTTTTATCCATAATGACAGGATTGCCCCAATCATCCTTTATGTCCAGGTCTTTCAGGATTGCTGTCACCACGGCAGAACCAACTCTATCAGATATTGCAAATCTGTCGCATATTAAGGCATAGTTTGGAGTTTTGTATCTTCGACAATATGGTCCACGTTTTATATGAGAAGTATTTTGTGAACTTTCCAAACTGCTTTTAAACTCAAAACCAACATCTGGAGTATATGTCTCACCTGGAGTAATATCGCTAGTTATTGTAGATGCTGATACTTCATCTTCAATTTTTATAATATATTCTGGTATCGTAGATTTCCTCTCATTATATTGATCCATCATAAACGCTTGTAAGTGTGCTGGGATCAGTCCGCAGAAATACAGTATTCTTCGCAAATCGCATTTGCATTTTCCAATATAAAATAATTCTTTCGTGGATTCTACAAACTCCTGAAATGATGCTTGGGTATACTTGCTTTTATTTATACTTTTATATTTATCAATCAATCGGTTCAATTTTCTAGCGATACTTCGTTTCTCCATAATTGGAATATCAATTTTTTCCCACGTCTGAATCAATTTCGTTACCACATTTGGAGTAAATGTTTTATATGAAAACATTTTATTTTGTTTTTTTTTGATTTTTCGGCCTAATAAAAATAATATCTGATAATTTCCATACTTGTCGGAAGATTTACTCCAGTAAATTCTTCTGCTTCCCCAAATGTAATTTGATCATGCGAGCGCATATGATTCAAATTACTGGCACTTGCGCCTGAATTTAAATAAGAATTCGCCATTGATACTTCACGTCTAACTGGAGAACTGAATGAAGATTTATGCGGATTTTCCACATTAATATATTCTTTTCGAAACTTCGAGAATTATAATAAAAAATACTAGCGCACTCTGATGGAAATAAATAACAACAAACTAAACCCGATTTAAAAACCCCCGTACAAACTATCAATAAAAATATAACTCACAATTTGAATTATTCACATGCCTAAATTAATATATTAACTTATTAAAAACAGTATTTTATTGAAAATTTCGCTGGCTAAAGAGTTATTTGCGATATATGGTTTTAAAGTCAAAATTCATTTAAATAACACATATATTTCATATGAAAAGGTGCCCATATCGCTTAATTTTACTACAATAATGATTCGGCCCAACCTAACCATTGGTTTCTTAGAAAACTGTGGTTAAATATACGGGTTTTACTAAGAAATATGAATAGAGTTGGCCAATTTTTTGCATATTAAGGCACCTCGCTAATTTAACTTTTTACACCATTTGAAACAATATTGTAAAAAAAGCATAACTTGCAAATGAATTTAAAGCCGGCGAAAAATTTAAAACATTTTTTAATTTAAAGAAAAAATTGAAAAATCTCATAAAAATTATATTATGTCATATATCAAGTTATATATCATTTTATTTGTAATTTTATTCTGCATCTTCCGAACACAGTATTTTCGCATCTTTTACCGTTTCGGAGAAAATCGATAAAAACTATTGAAAACTTGCATTAAAAAATCGGAATTTTTTTTAAAAAAAGAAGAAAAAATAATATAACTACAAATAAATTTGTTTTATATTCATTGAGATCTATAAAAATCAATAAATACATATTACAATACAAAAGTTTAAAAAAAAAACAAAAAAACACCTAAAAACTCAATAATTCACTATAATTCGTATTGTCCATATATATAAAACTGTTTGAACATCTAAAAAAATTTTCGAAAACAATTTGTCTACCATAAGGGTTCGCAGTTCGAAAATTTCCCAGACTTTTGTCTTGACGATTCACACCGTAACCCGGAGCGACGCTTCGCCGCAGGTCAAATGCACATCGCTTGGGACTCGGTCTTAATACTTACGGTGTGGCCGCGCGCCTACTATAGGGGGATAGATCGCGTCGTATGCGATGCAATCAACTTTTGGCAAAAGTTCGCTGTGTTGTTCAGGCAGGTTTGAATATTATTCCCCGGTGTATTTTATACATTATATTCAATACTTTTAGTCTGTCAACTATATAGCGGCGTTACTTTTAATAATGTCGTAGACCGTGTTTGGAATTATATACGTCGTATATGTTCGGATGTCGGTTTACGGCCGGGTTCTGGACCTTATTTATAAGTGTTCAACCATACTGTACAGCATATCCGCGGGCATGTGTCGTTGACGCAAAGACTCTTATGCAGAAAATAAAATATACAAATGCAATCAACTCAATACTCTCCGAGCGAGAATAAAAGTGAGTTATGACGATGAATTTGCCCCGAAGTTTCAATCTAACGAAGGGTAAAGAGACTAAATAAACTGGGTCGCAGACCGCTAATGTTATATACGGACCGCCGTTTCGACGGTTGTTAAAGGTCTAGCCTCTGTGTAAGCGCAGAATTTATAAAAGTTGCCGGGTTTAGACCGTCGTGAGACAGGTTAGTTTTACCCTACTGATGAATTGTCGTTGCGATAGAATTTCTGCTTAGTACGAGAGGAACCGCAGGCTCGGACGTGGTGCAAAGCTACCATCCGTGGGTATGCCTGAACGACTTTAAGGCCATATCCTTTCTAGATAACAACGATATTTTGAGGAGTCTCGTGAGTCGAAAGACTCAATACAATGTGATTTATTAGGTATTCGGCGCACGCCGTTTATCGCACGAGCCATTTTAGCCGTTTTATAGCGGTCGATCATGGTTCACTAGTTCGATGTAGAGACTCGGAATCGTTTATAGACGACTTTTAGGTACCAGGCGGGATGTTGTATTTGGTAGAGCAGTTAACACACTGCGATCTGCTAGAACACAGCCTTTGGCTTGGGGATTCATCATGTTGGCTTGGCGTCACCCCACGCTCTTAGAGCATAAGCCTTAAGCCGTCGCATTGCAGTATGCCACAATCAGTATGACTTGACCCTCAGAAAGTTGTACATATTGTACATGTGATACTTCTTTGGTATCTACTTAGATATTTTGTACAACGTGCCTAAATCAGCACGTTAGGCAAAACTTATCGGCATATTCCGATACTAGAAATATTCATTATATCTTTAAATAACTATAAGGCTATATAAATAGTTATAAAATTTGTGAGAGTTAACGAAGAGTATTTGTTTTTAAGAGAAACTTTTCGTATTTCTTATTATGAATATATGATATCTTTTATTTAATTCTATATAAGGGAGAATGTTTTTTCAAGTTCTTGGAAATGCGTACAAGTTACCAATTAAATGAAATGCGTACAAGTTGCTAATAAGCAAAGTACGTATAAGTTATCAATAATGGAAAATGCGTGCAAGTTGTCAATGTGTAAAATACGTGCAAGTTGTTAATGTGCAAAATACGTGCAAGTTGCCATTTTTATTTAATTTTTGTAATATACTCTAAATCTATAATAAAGAGTAACTCAGCTTGACCTAAAATCTTGCTACAAAACAGGTTAAAAACATTTCTCGGCTTTTTAATATCAGTAACTTACGGGTACCGCTAACTACATAAAGTAAACTTTTAGGGGACATTAGCGAAGAAGCGTAACCTAGAATCTTGCATCGAAACAGGTTAAAAACATTTTTCGGGTACCGCGAACTACATCAAGTAAACCTTTAGGGGGCATTAGCAAAGAAGCGTAACCTAGAATCTTGCATCGAAACAGGTTAAAAACATTTCTCGGGTACCGCGAACTACATCAAGTAAACTTTTAGGGGGCATTAGCGAAGAAGCGTAACCTAGAATCTTGCATCAAAACAGGGTAAAAACATTTCTCGGGTACCGCGAACTACATCTAGTAAACTTTTAGGGGGCATTAGCGAAAGAGCGTAACCTAGAATCTTGCATCGAAACAGGTTAAAAACATTTCTCGGGTACCGCAAACTACATCAAGTAAACCTTTAGGGGGCATTAGCAAAGAAGCGTAACCTAGAATCTTGCATCGAAACAGGTTAAAAACATTTCTCGGGTACCGCGAACTACATCAAGTAAACTTTTAGGGGGCATTAGCGAAGAAGCGTAACCTAGAATCTTGCATCAAAACAGGGCAAAAACATTTCTCGGGTACTGCGAACTACATCTAGTAAACTTTTAGGGGGCATTAGCGAAAGAGCGTAACCTAGAATCTTGCATCGAAACAGGTTAAAAACATCTCTCGTGTACCGCGAACTACCTCAAGTAAGCTTTTAGGAGGCATTAGCAAAGAAGCGTAACCTAGAATCTTGCATCGAAACAGGTTAAAAACATTTCTCAGATTTTTGAATACGTGCAAGTTGACAATCATGTAAAATATGTGCAAGTTGTCAATTATGTAAAATACGTGTAAGTTATCAATGTACAAAATACGTGCAAGTTGCTATTTCTATTTAATTTTGTATCATACTCTAAATCAGTAATAACATTCAATCTACAAATATTTTAAATCTTTTATAACAAAATATTTAGTATTTATACATATTATTTCGCAAAACATCCGAAAAGTTACCACAGGGATAACTGACTTGAAGCGCGATGTGTTCCAAAAGTTGCCACAGGGATAATTAGAAATTTTGTTCTTAGCAAAGAAATATTAGAAAATCTCGAAAAAATTATATGAACACACTTAACCATTTATATATCATTTTATTCGTAATTTTATTCTGCATCTTTCGTACGAACAAAGTATTTTCGCATCTTTTACCGTTTCGGAGAAAATCGATAAAAACTATTGAAAACTTGCATTAAAAATCGGATTTTTTTTTAAAAAAAAAAAGAAAAAATAATATAACTACAAATAAATTTGTTTTATATTCATTGTGATCTATAAAAATCAATAAATACATATTTCAATACAAAAGTTTAAAAGAAAACAAAAAAACAACTAAAAACTCAATAATTCACTATAATTCGTATTGTCCATATATATAAAACTGTTTGAACATCTAAAAAATTTTTCGAATAAAATTTGTCTATCATAAGGGTTCGCAGTTTGAAAATTTCCCAGACTTTTGTCTTGACGATTCACACCGTAACCCGGAGCGACGCTTCGCCGCAGGTCAAATGCACATCGCTTGGGACTCGGTCTTAATACTTACGGTGTGGCCGCGCGCCTACTATAGGGGGATATATCGCGTCGTATGCGATGCGATCAACTTTTGGCAAAAGTTTACTGTGTTGTTCAGGCAGGTTTGAATATTATTCCCCGGTGTATTTTATACATTATATTCGATACTTTTAGTCTGTCAACTATATAGCGGCGTTACTTTTAATAATGTCGTAGACCGTGTTTGGAATTATATACGTCGTATATGTTCGGATGTCGGTTTACGGCCGGGTTCTGGACCTTATTTATAAGTGTTCAACCATACTGTACAGCATATCCTCAGGCATGTGTCGTTGACGCAAAGACTCTTATGCGGAAAATAAAATATACAAATGCAATCAACTCAATACTCTCCGAGCGAGAATAAAAGTGAGTTATGACGATGAATTTGCCCCGAAGTTTCAATCTAACAAAGGGTAAAGAGACTAAATAAACTGTGTCGCAGACCGCTAATGTTATATACGGACCGCCGTTTCGACGGTTGTTAAAGGTCTAGCCTCTGTGTAAGCGCAGAATTTATAAAAGTTGCCGGGTTTAGACCGTCGTGAGACAGGTTAGTTTTACCCTACTGATGAATTGTCGTTGCGATAGAATTTCTGCTTAGTACGAGAGGAACCGCAGGCTCGGACGTGGTGCAAAGCTACCATCCGTGGGTATGCCTGAACGACTCTAAGGCCATATCCTTTCTAGATAACAACGATATTTTGAGGAGTCTCGTGAGTCGAAAGACTCAATACAATGTGATTTATTAGGTATTCGGCGCACGCCGTTTATCGCACGAGCCATTTTAGCCGTTTTATAGCGGTCGATCATGGTTCACTAGTTCGATGTAGAGACTCGGAATCGTTCATAGACGACTTTTAGGTACCAGGCGGGATGTTGTATTTGGTAGAGCAGTTACTACGCTGCGATCTGCTGGAACACAGCCTTTGGCTTGGGGATTTGTCATGTTGGCTTGGCGTCACCCCACGCTGTTAGAGCATAAGTCTCAAGCCGTCGCATTGCAGTATGCCACAATCAGTATGACTTGACCCTCGAAAGTTGTCTATATTGTACATGTGATACTTCTTTGGTATCTACTTAGCTATTTTGTACAACGTGCCTAAGTCAGCACGTTAGGCAAAACTTATCGGCATATTCCGATACTAGAAATATTCATTATTTCTTTAAATAACTATAAGGCTATATAAATAGTTATAAAATTTGTGAGAGTTAACGAAGAGTATTTGTTTTTAAGAGAAACTTTTCGTATTTCTTATTATATATGAATATATGATATCTTTTATTTAATTCTATATAAGGGAGAATGTTTTTTCAAGTTCTTGGAAATGCGTACAAGTTACCAATTAAATGAAATGCGTACAAGTTGCTAATAAGCAAAGTACGTATAAGTTATCAATAATGGAAAATGCGTGCAAGTTGTCAATGTGTAAAATACGTGCAAGTTGTTAATGTGCAAAATACGTGCCAGTTGCCATTTTTATTTAATTTTTGTAATATACTCTAAATCTATAATAAATAGTAACTCAGCTTGACCTAAAATCTTGCTACAAAACAGGTTTAAAACATTTCTCGGCTTTTTAATATCAGTAACTTACGGGTACCGCGAACTACATCAAGTAAACTTTTAGGGGACATTAGCGAAGAAGCGTAACCTAGAATCTTGCATCGAAACAGGTTAAAAACATTTCTCGGGTACCGCGAACTACATCAAGTAAACTTTTAGGGGGCATTAGCGAAGAAGCGTAACCTAGAATCTTGCATCGAAACAGGTTAAAAACATTTCTCGGGTACCGCAAACTACATCAAATAAAGTTTTAGGGGGCATTAGCGAAGAAGCGTAACCTAGAATCTTGCATCGAAACAGGTTAAAAACATTTCTCGGGTACCGCGAACTACATCAAGTAAGCTTTTAGGGGGCATTAGCAAAGAAGCGTGACCTAGAATCTTGCATCGAAACAGGTTAAAAACATTTCTCGGCTTTTTGAATACGTGCAAGTTGACAATTATGTAAAATACGTGCAAGTTGACAATTATGTAAAATACGTGTAAGTTATCAATGTACAAAATACGTGCAAGTTGCTATTTCTATTTAATTTTGTATCATACTCTAAATCAGTAATAACATTCAATCTACTAATATTTCAAATCTTTTATAACAAAATATTCAGTATTTATACATATTATTTCGCAAAACATCCGAAAAGTTACCACAGGGATAACTGACTTGAAGCGCGATGTGTCCGAAAAGTTGCCACAGGGATAACTGACTTGAAATTTATATATCATTTCATTCGTAATTTTATTCTGCATCTTTCGTACGAACAAAGTTTTTTCGTATCTTCTACCGTTTCGGAGAAAATCGATGAAAACTAGTGAAAACTTTTAGGGAACATTAGCGAGAAAGCGTAACCTAGAATCTTGCATCGAAACAGGTCAAACTTCTTTTGTAGAAAAATATTGTTTTTGGGTTTTTAGGAATAACATATATTTATTATATTATTTATTTACATGTCATGGTTTAAATAAAACATTTTTATTTTTTTAAGTTATATTTTTATTTAAAATAAAATTTCTTACATTTAGCTAATACAATTACAAAAAACTAATATCTGAAATCTTGCTTGCTTTCCAGTCGAGGATGCTTTTTACGAGATTGTAGTGTTGCAGTCATAACTCCATCGCGATTTCGCTCTAATACGCGTTTTGATACGTTAGCCAGTAATTGAACATGTCTCTGAGTTCCCTGAATGTGGACGGGAATTTTAGGGTCACTCCATGGGCACTCATTGCTTTGTAGATATTGTACTAGATGTTCATGAGGTATATTTAGCGTGAAGGCTGGTTCGAATATATTTGAATAATCGTCCATATCTATCATATTAGTATAGTCGGTGCATTCGAAATTTATTTCGAGTGTTTTGTAATCTCTCAATTGCGTCAGGTCTTCCACTTTATTACGGTAATATAAGATTTTTCTTATAGCTGAATCTCGTATTTCCTTTTTATTATCGAACAACATTGCTAATAAAATATTTTCCGAGTGAGCATAGTACGCGTTTTCTCTAGCAACATTGTTCACAATTTGTCTTAAATTCGAGTCTAAATATTGCGTCCAGCTAATAAATTTATAAAATAATATACTACCGTACACCACAGAGTTGTAATATTTAATGTTAAAGTACATTGGAATATATACTTTCATTACGTAGTTTGCCAGAATTTTCAAATTTTTGGATGGCTTATTAGTAGTTACATATAACCGAAGTAGCCTACTAGCCTTTGTGAGCCATCGGGAATGTGCTATTGGCCCCGGTTTCTTGTTAGCTAAGTCTGTCGATACTTCTCCAGAAGCAACTGCTTTAGCTATCTTTATTAAATAACTTGAGTCAGTTGTCGATTCAACAGGACTTAAATCAGCCAAATTTTCAAGTGGAATCGTTTCAAAGTCTGTTACCGGCTGGAAGTACATAAAAAAAAATTATATTGAATTTGAACATAAAGTATTAAAAAATAGTAAATATGTTATAACTCACCGGTATATTTTCGCATGTTTCAATTTCTTTGCTTAATATTCCGGTTTTTGTTCGTGGTCCAGTGGTCAATGATTTTTCCAAATAGTTAAATAAATGCCGAAGTGGAAGTTCGTTAAAGTGGAGAAGACACACAAACCAATGAAGAGGCCTATTTAACTGAATTCCAAATCGACGCAAAATTCCATTTTTTACGCTTGTATTTGCTGGTTCACCATCGCAACATATGCCTATCAAAGAATCGAGAGCTATTCCTTTATTAGCAAAAAACTCGTTCAATTCGATTACTTTACTTTCCGAATCTTCATTTTCCAATTTTGTGTAACCCAACAATTGACTATCCGGTTCCTTTAAAATAATTAAATGCGCCTCTTTAATCATTCGTGGGTGAAACTTTTTATCGATTTTTTCCATGATAATAGAATGATTTTTTCGGCCGTCGAATGAAAATGCTATTAATTCAGAAAAATCATATCGTTTGTGTAGAGCTTGCCTATTTTTCTGCCTCTTACGAGCGCTTTTATTTTTATCCATAATGACAGGATTGCCCCAATCATTCTTTATGTCCAGGTCTTTCAGGATTGCTGTCACCACGGCAGAACCAACTCTATCAGAGATTACAAATCTGTCGCATATTAAGGCATAGTTTGGAGCTTTGTATCTTCGACAATATGGTCCACGTTTTATATGAGAAGTATTTTGTGAACTTTCCAAACTGCTTTTAAACTCAAAACCAACATCTGGAGTATATGCCTCACCTGGAGTAATATCGCTAGTTATTGTAGATGCTGATACTTTATCTTCAATTTTCATAATATATTCTGGTATCGTAGATTTCCTCTCATTATGTTGATCCATCATAAACGTTTGTAAGTGTGCTGGGATCAGTCCGCAGGAACACAGTATTCTTCGCAAATCGCATTTGCATTTTTCAATATAAAATAATTCTTTCGTGGATTCTACAAACTCCTGAAATAATGCTTGGGTAGACTTGCTTTTATTTGTACTTTTATATTTATCAATCAATCGGTTCAATTTTCTAGCGATACTTTGTTTCTCCATAATTGGAATATCAATTTTTTCCCACGTCTGAATCAATTTCGTTACCACATTTGGAGTAAATGTTTTATATGAAAATATTTTATTTTGTTTTTTTGATTTTTCGGCCAAATAAAAATAATACCTGATAATTTCCATACTTGTCGGAAGATTTACTCTAGTAAATTCTTCTGCTTCCCCAAATGTAATTTGATCATGCGAGCGCATATGATTCAAATAACTGGCACTTGCGCCTGAATTTAAATAAGAATTCGCCATTGATACTTCACGTCTAACTGGAGAACTGAATGAAGATTTATGCGGATTTTTCACATTAATATATTCTTTTCGAAACTTCGAGAATTATAATAAAAAAAATACTAGCGCACTCTGATGGAAATAAATAACAACAAACTAAACCCGATTTAAAAACCCCCGTAGAAACTATCAATAAAAATATAACTCACAATTTGAATTATTCACATGCCTAAATTAATATATTAACTTATTAAAAACAGTATTTTATTGAAAATTTCGCTGGCTAAAGAGTTATTTGCGATATATGGTTTTGAAGTCAAAATTCATTTAAATAACACATATATTTCATCTGAAAAGGTGCCCATATCGCTTAATTTTACTGCAATAATGATTCGGCCCAACCTAATATATATATATATATATATATATATATATATATATATATATTTAAATATATAACCCTATCAGATGGGGTTCTAGACTTAAGAACAGAAAAAAGGCTATTAAAAGTATTGTCAAAACTAAAAACTTTAGTTTTTAGTTTCGGACTAAGTTAATTTAGTTAAGGACTAAGAACTAAACGGATTTTTTTTCAGAAGGATTTCGTTTAGTTTTTAGTTTCGGCAATACTTTTGCCTTTTTTCTGTTCTTAAGTCTAGAACCCCGTCTGATAGGGTTACTGATTCTGTTTACAGGCTGGATTGCAATGATTGTAATAAGTGTTATATTGGGGAAAGTTTCCAGTATTTCTACAAGAGAGTTAATCAACATATTTATAACTCAAAAAATACAAACCAGTTCAAAACGATGCTTTTGGACATATGCTCAATCTCATTCACACTTTCAACACTTCACATACAGTTATTTTTTATATCGAAAAAAATTGTGACCTTAGAAGATTTGCAGAATCCTTTCTAATTTCATTAAATTCCTCTTGCGTCATTAGACGCAATGCATCCCATTTTTTACATGATAGTTATCAGTTAATTATTGATTTTATCAAAAAAAATAATAATTAATTAATTTTCCTCATTCTCCTTTTATATTGTTTATAATTTTGGTGTTTGTTCAAACTTTTATACGTTTTGATGTTTTCTCTTTGACTCCAAATCCATTTCAATCACTCGGTCTGCATATCTCTCTCTTTAAATTTTTCCCCTCACGCGCTTGCGACACACGCCTTGTTGCAAATACAACAGTCGAGTCGTTTGCTTGAAATGGGCGTGTTTCAGGTATCAAAATGTGTTACAGTTTAAAACTTTTCTCAAAATGGTTTTAATTTTGTGGTTATTCATTATCATTTTTCCAAAAAATGTCCTACTCGAATATTGATACAATTTTAATTTTCTAATTTTTTTTTTATGTTTTTGTCCTGGTAGCATGTATAATGTTTCTCTATGTTTATATTTATTTTATATTTGTTTCATTATGAGTAAATTGTTTCAAATTTTATTGTATTTGCTGAATGATGACACGCATCTGGTGTCAAAACGTATAAATAAAAGGTTTTAAATACTTTTTACATTTTTTATTTCGACGAATGGGCTGCTAGTTACTTTTAAATATGTTTCAACGTCGAAAAAACTATCATATATATATATATATATATATATATATATATATATATTAGGGTGGTCCTTAAAATGGTCATTTTCGAATTTCCTTGCTCCCAGGGGCTCAAATGGTTCCAAACTAATAAAAAAACAATTCTCTGAGATATATAGCTCTTAATATTAACGTTTAGATAGAGCGCAATTCAATCAAACTTAGTATGGAAAGAGCATGGAAAAATTTTTGAAAATTAAAAAAAAATGTCTTAGGTATAACTTAGCGACAAATGAATGAGTTTTATTTATTCATTTGTTCGCAAAATTACATCTAAAAAACATTTTTAAAACTTTTGAAAAATTATCCATGCTATTTCCATACAAAACTTTGATTGAATTGCGCTCTATCTAAACGTTAATTTAAGAGCTAAAACTTTCAGAGAATTGTTTTTTATCTATTTGGAACCATTTGAGCCCCTGAAAGCTAGAAAATTCGAAAATGACCATTTTAAGGATCACCCTAATATATATATATATATATATATATATATATATATATATATACGAGGTTTGTTCAAAAAGTACCCGGAATTTTCGTTTTTTCAAAAAAATATTTATTTATTCGTCTACATTAATGTGGTCCCCTTCAAAGTAGTCCCCCCCAGATATAATACACTTATGCCAGCGTTTTTTCCAATTTTCGAAGCACCCTTGATATTCACTTTTTGATATGTCCTTGAGCACTCTCAGCGATTTTCTTCAATCGAGGAAAACCGCCGTCCTTTCATGGGTCTCTTCAACTTTGGAAATAGGAAAAAGTCACACGGAGCCATATCTGGTGAATTTTTGCACTTTGCAACACTTTATTTCATTTTTTACGCAAAATTTAATACAAATTCTTTGACTTTTCAATTCTTCCATTGTAAAAATCGCCGAGCTCAGAAAAACACGTCAAACCTTAGCGACTACCACAGACAAAGTAAACAGTGAATATAGCTGAAAATTTCATCATACTTTAGGGGCATGTATACCAACACAATAAAAATTTTGACAATCAGACACTCCAGACCCGCGAAATTTAATTATTAGTAATTCCGGGTACTTTTTGAACACACCTCGTATATATATATATATATATATATATATATATATATATATATATATATATATATAATATATATACATATGCACCCTACGCACACTCTTTCTATACTGAATGCTATCAGAAGACATTCGCCCAGTCGTCTTTCTAACTCAGATATTGCAGCAATAGAAGATAAGGCGTAAATAGTTTTATGCTTGGAAACTTACTGATATCTATATTACCAAGTAAAAACTAATATCACTACTGCTTGACAACAGGCTATTCGAAGTGGATATTGAACGAAGGACTTTTTATCAGTGCACCTTGGACTAGTGCACTTTCTATCATTGCCCCTTTACTAGTGCACCTTCAACTAGTTCACTTTTCTTTAGTGCATCTTTTCAGTGCACCTACCACTTTTTTTAGTGCATCGTCCATAATTGCATCTTTCATCAGTGCATCTACCACAAATGCACCTACCATAAGTGCATCATTAACCGTATCAGTTGATATACTGGAACCAGGATCTGAGACTGCTGTCAAAACAAGCCTATAAGATTGCATACTTTTGATCGTCGAAAAGTATTTTTTTGTGACTATCGAACTGGTGAGGGAGTGATTCGGAGATACAATAAGTTCGACGTTTGATCAAAAAGAAGATTGCATTTTTTTTTGTAAAATATTTTTTTATTATTTTATTACAATACAATAATTTGAAAGAGGTATAAATTACATTACAATAATTTTAAAGGTGTATAAATTTTATTCAAAATAAAAATGCCCGAACTGACTCGACATCCTCGTCCACCTCCAGGTGGGCAACAAGTAGCTGGAAACAGCAAAATTGGCTAAGCGAGTTGGCTGGTGTTTAGCTGGCAGCAGCGACACCAGTATTGATAGGAGGCATAGAGCAAATGATGCTCGAGATGGCTCCAGATCAAAAAGCCCGGAGCTCGGCCCGAATGACAGGTGCAGTTGGTCCGCATTACATTCTTCCCAGAGTAGGTGTGAGAGCATTCTACAAGAAAATGGTTTCAATTATAACTTCTTCTTCTATAAAATATTACGGAGTATTGACTTACCATTCGGATCTCCGGGTGGAGGCTATGGAGTCAGGACAATGATGAGGACAGGAAAACTAGAGAACCTCAAGAGGGAAATGAACAAGTGCAGAATGGACGCCGTGGGACTGAGGGAGGTAAGATGGTAGGGGCAAGGTGAAATCGAATCGGACGGTTTTACAATGTACCACTCCGGGAGGCTACAAAGCTGAGAAAAGAGCGATAGTCATGGTTAGAGAGCGGAAGACGTGCTGGTGGTGCAGGTGCACATGCCGACATCGGGCCACGATGAGACGGAGGTAGAACAAATCTACGAGCAGATAGACGGGAGAAACGCTGGAAGACAATGTCGGAAAGCTAGAAAAAGTACCTAGAAAACCGTGCAGAAAGTCCGAGAATACAGTTCCGAGAATGTATGAAAAATTGAATAATAAATTAGACGAGAAACGGCGAAGACCAAGTTGAAATGGTGGTAGGTATGATTTAATGTTTCAGGCTACAAAGGAAATGGATTGGAATGAAAGGAAAAGCAGAAATAAATACGAATTGGAAGACGACAATGGGAATATAGTGAGTGACCACAAAAAATTTCTCAGCGTATGGAAAAAATATATTGGGAAATTGTACGATTGAGAAAATCGTTCAGATAATATTGAGATCGAAGCAGAGAAAGAAGTGGACGAAAACGACAAGGGACTGTGCATATTGAAAAGCAAAGATGCGAGAGCAATAAATGAGATGAGAGAAAGAAAGCAATGGGAGATGATGGCATACCGGCAGATCTGCTGAAAGAGCTGGGCAACGAATTGAGGAAACTGACTAAAATGTTGAGTCAATTATACCGAACGGGCGAATGGCCAAAGAATTTTCTGGATGTCACAATGATAGCTTTTCAGGAAAAAACCTAAAGAAAATAAATGCAGCGACTATAGGACGATCAGTTTAACTTCGCACACAGAAAAGGTTCTGGCCAAAATTCTTACGAGTCTACTCAAAAATAAAATAAAGCAGCATATAAGCAAAGACCAGTTTGGTTTCAGAAAAGGAGTAAGATTATGGTAATTTTAAAATCTATTAACGCCGATTGGAGGGGTCGTAGGCTGATCTAGAATCTGCATATGGGACAGAAAGTAAAGGTTCGAGTGAACCAGGGAGATACAAACAGCGTTGAAATAGGTAGAGGAGTGTGGCAAGGATGCTGTACTATTCAACCTGTACGGAGAATGGATTGTCAACGAGGCACTTGAAGGCGCAGGAGATTTTTCGATTGGAGGAAGAAAAATCGCCGCCATAAAGTACCCTGATGATTCAGTAGTGAAATCAAAAAACCAAACCGAGCTGCAAAATATGATGAGCAGAATCGTCGAAATGGGTAGAAAATACGAAATGGAATTCAACATAGACAAGTCGAAAGTGATGAGAATCACAAAAAGAAACTAGTTGGTAGGGGTATTTTACCTTGAGGAATGTTACATTAATTTTCTGAAATGTATAAATATTCGGCTTAATCAATAAAAAATAAATGCGTTTATGAGTGATTAAAAGTATTCCGAGTCGATTTATTTCACATAATTGAAAACGAACGAACACGTTAATTCGGAGTATTTTTTAAAAGCAAATTTTCAAAAATGAACAATTTTTATAATTGTACCAGTTTGCGTAGGATTTTAATAGTTAAGTATGTTCATTAAGACCAAGTACTCTATCGTTATACCAAGTAAATCGACTAATTTTAGTTTTAACAAACGTAAAAAACTACTCATTTTCTCGAATTTTGATGATTTTTTCACATTAAACTACTTGTGGTAAGGACGTAATATTTCAGTAAGTTATATAAGACCATGATATATACCGCAAAAAAATGTGCATGCGCAGAAAAGTCTTTTGCTTGAGGATAGCCGCCCATATTTCCGCTTCGTATAGAAGTACAGAATGGACAACCTAAAGCAGGACTCGTCGCTTTTGGGTTCGTAGTCCATTGCAGTTAGCCATAATCTCTATTATATAAAAATAAGTCGGGTTTTTCTTCCTGACGATATAACTCCAGAACGCACAAACCCATTTTGACAATTTTGCATTTGTTGGAAAGGTCTCGGACTCCGTGAGGTTTATAGCAAAGAAAATTGAAAAGCGTCATTTCCAATACTTAGCATGTACTACAAACTAATATTTTTTGTTTGACTGCTACTCATTTGTTTGACAGCTACTCATTATTCTCTGCTCAATTAATTTCATGCGACACACCGGCATTGTTTTCACTGTGAAATTGTGCAAAAAAAGTAAAAAAAAGTAATTCGTTTTCTAACATTTCAATTGAAAACCATCAAATCAATCACGTTTATTGTGCAAATTTTTATTCAATTTCAACAGCAAACCATTTTTTTCTTCATCTTTTAATCACCAAACGAAATGTGAAATAAAATAAAGTCATCTGGTGGTGAAACGAAGTTCACCTGGTTTGCTAGTTTTCATATAAAAATGAACATATTCAAAATATTCTTTATTTTCTTTTCAAAAATATTACAAAATTGATTTTGATTACCAAGTTTTTTGTCAATTTGAGATTTGTATGCATTTTGAAAAGCATGAAATAGTAATTATCATAATAAAATGAACAAAAATGTTCGAACTATTTGTAAACTATTGAATAAAAATTTGCACAATACACGTGATTGATTTTATGGCTTCCAGTTGAAATGTTAGGAAACAAATAACTTATTTTTTTTACTTTTTTTGCACAATTTCACAGTGAACACAATGTCGGTTTGTCACATGAAATTAACTGAGCAAAGAACAATGCGTAGCTGTCAAACAAATGAGTAGAGTCAAACAAAAAATATTAGTTTGTAGTACATGCTAAGGATCAGAGATGGCGCTGTATGTGAAAAAAGAATAAACGTTTTCCGCTTTTCTGTCGAATTTTTTCTTCAATTTTCTTTGCTATAAGCCTCACGGGGCCCAAAACCTTTCCAACAAATGCAAAATCGTCGAAATCGGATTGTGCGTTGTGGAGTTATATTGTCAGGAAAGAAAACCCGACATATTTTTATATAATAAATAATGCAGTGAACCTTGTGAATGAAATAAGAACAAATCTTTGTATATAATATTTTTCACAAAATAATAATACCTCACATTCTTTTATTTTTTAAGTTAATTATACATTAGGTAGTTTGATTAGCATACTATTATTTTTACACAATTATAAAATCATAATTATGTAAAAGTTATAATATAATACTAAATATTTTAAGCTGGTTGTACACCATTGTAAGAGCTCATTTATGAACAAACATTATTGTAAACAGAATATAAAATTATAAAATAGCATTATTTTGAGACATCATATACCTGGAAAGTCCAAAAACTGGCTGTGAGACAAGAAAAATACCACTTTCTTCGACCAAAATCTTTGTATTAGTGAAAAATCTAAAGCAAATATCTGCACATGTTTACAGATTTAGTACCAGTTTAGGGAAGTCGGATATGACAAATCCTAAAAGACAACTCCACTCGGATTCACTCCGAGAGAGTAGATGTATCGGAGTGATAACTCCGAAGTGAGTTACCCATCTCCAATCTTATATATAAAATTCTTCTGTAATGGGGTATGAATGATTGATCCTACTAAACTATTACTTGGATTTTCATAAATCTTCCTGAAGTTTGTTCGGGGAATTTTTGATTCATATAAATATAGTTAGATTGTAGAAATAAATAGAAAAAATTACAAAAAACCGCTTATCATTGTATGACCTTGAAAATATTTGAGGCATAGTTTGACATTAAAAACAAATGAAGACTGTCATTTGCCAAACATTTCCATTCACTTATAGGCTAAGACAGTATTAAAATATAATAAATTTATGATTATAAATAAGGAAAATGTAATGTCTACATTATTATTGCCAAAAAACAGCTGAGATGTGCCAAAAATTGAATTAATGTAATAATATATAGTCAACATGCGTCTGACAGGTGATGCAGACTGCGCATGCGTCTCACTGTTGTGAAATGTCAGGTCAATGTAATTACATACCCTATATTAAAATTCAATTACAGATTATTAATTTCTAACTAAACGTTAAAGAAAAATTGAAAGCGTTATTTGCTAATATCTTCAAAAATATACATTTTAACAAAAATAATGAAATGAACAAAATTATATAAGTGTTAACAATATTAAGCTAGATATGAAAATGGGTTTTTATAGTGCTCAAAATAAGCTTTAAAATGAGTACTTCTGCGTGTAAAATGAGTGAGCTATCATGCAAATAAAAGACGCATACAATGTTTTTTTACCTAAATCAAATAGTTCATGAGTGCCATTTCCACCAGACAATAATTTTTTGTGTGATAAATTTGGAAAATCAATGTTTTAGTCGTGAATAAACAAAAAATCATTCATTTGTACATCCACATCTACAGGTATGACTAAAAATATTGGACAACCTTTGGTATTAAATTAAATTAAATAAAATTGAAAGTTAAGTTTTTTTTGAAAATGATGTAAAAATTCGAAATTTTTTTCGAAAAAAGTAGTTTGACCTGTTTCGATGCAAGATTCTATGTTAGGCTTATTTGCTAATGTCCCCTAAAAGTTTACTTGATGTAGTCTGAGGTACCCGTAAGTTACTGATTTCAAAAGGACGCAAGATGTTTTTAACCTGTTTCGATGCCAGATTCTAGGTTAGGCTTTCTCGCTAATATCCCCCAAAAGTTTACTTGATGTAGTCTGAGGTACCCGTAAGTTACTGATTTCAAAAAGCCGCAAAATGTTTTTAACCTGTTTCAATGCAAGATTCTAGGTTAGGCTTACTCTCTAAGGTCCCCTAAAGGTCTACTTGATGTGGTCTGAGGTACCCGGTAGTTACTGATTTCAAAATGCCGGAAAATGTTTTTAACCTGTTTCGATGCAAGATTCTAGCTTAGGCTTACTCGCTAATGTCCCCTAAAAGTTTACTTGATGTAGTTTGAAATTATATATAAATACTGAATATTTTGTTAAAAAAGAAATAAATATACTGAATATTTTATTATAAAAGAATCGAAATATTTATAGGTTGGAAGTTACTAATTATTTAGAGTATATTACAAAAATTAAATAAAAATAGCAACTTGCACGTATTTTGCACATTGACAACTTGCACGTATTCTGCAAATTGACAACTTGCACGCATTCTGCAAATTGACAACTTGCACGTATTTTACACATTGACAACTTGCACGCATTTTGCATTATAGATAACTTATACGTACTTTGCTTATTAACAACTTGTACGCATTTCATTTAATTGGTAACTTGTACGCATTTCCAAGAAATTTAGCAAAGAACATTCTCCCTATTTAGAATTTAATGAATTATATCATATATTTATAATAAAAAATATGAAAAGTTTCTCTTAAAAACATATATTTTGTAATTGCCGTATTTGAATTTCTAGGAAGTGCAAAATTGGAGACGGTTTTCTGATAACTTTGTGGTTTACTATTTCTTTTACTATTGTATCTAAAATGGTCTGAGTCATCTCTAACACTACTAACATAGTCGTCCTTTTCTATAATCCTTAAAGCTTCTTCTAATGACGAAACGTTACGATTTCTGAGAAGTGAACTGTATGGCTGTTTAACGTGTGCTATGAATACGGCCAAGGCACTTTTTTGGAAGTTGTTGCATCTATCTAAGATGATTTCTTTGTTTGTAAGGTGTAAGTATATATAATTATTATAAATTGTAATCAAATTTTGAAATCTTTCATAGAACTGATAAACGGTTTCATTTGGTAATTGTCTCATATGATGGAGATCAAAAGTTAAAGATATATCATCTCTACGGTCTGAAAATTTTGATATTAGTACCCTAACTATATCATCTATTTCTCTAGCATTGGCAATTTCTATAGCATATTTAGCATTGTCATATAGTTTCGAAAAAACTGCGCTCCTAATAATTTCGTTTTGTATACATGTCGGATTACTACTGTCATGATATCTATTCTTGATTTCCCTAACTCTTGAAATAAATGAATTTAGTTCTGCGGGGTTACCGCCAAATGTTGGAATAGTGTCGATCAATATATGATCAAATTTGGGAATGTTTTGAAGGGACATATTTGCTAATGAGTTTGCTAAGTTCTCTATAAAATCAATACCAATTTCCATAAACTAATTCGCGTACGTGGAATTATGTTTCAATGGAATGCAAAAATAAAATAAACTTGTATATATATTATTTAATCAATTAATTAATTAAGAAAATTTTAAACTGTAAAAATTGCTTTCTTATCTCCAGCGATTGAAGGATAAGGGAGGATGGCAATTTTACTATCAATTAAAATTTTTCACTCACCAGTTCCAGATGTTTCGGCGAATTTCCTCTTCGCACTTTTTCACACAATATATTTTTTTCACTTGCACTTTTGCACACTATGAATTACAATCACCTTTGAATTGATTGGAAATCCTGCGATAGGCCTTTCCGAATTCAATCCTATTGATTTTTCTATCACTTTTACTAATTATTGGTTCTGAATTCTGAATGATTGAAATCAATGGATATCTGCGATAGACGATCCCGAATTCAATCCTACCGACTGCGCCAATTTTATACTCGTTATTCGAGAATAAAATAAAAAAAAACTTTATTTCTTAAAATTACAATAAAATATATAAAATAACTGAATTTTACAATATAATGATATAATGAATTATAATTATATAACTGTACTGGTGTAAATACTGGCAAAGATTATCCTCCTCGAATGTAGAGATCTTGCTACTTATATAGTTAAAAATATGCTTTATCAGCAAGGAGGATCTTGTGGCTAGATATAAGCTATGTCAGCGGGATGGATCCCGTAACTTTTCCAATACTTAGCATGTACTACAAACTAATATTTTTTGTTTGACTGCTACTCATTTGTTTGACAGCTACTCATTATTCTCTGCTCAATTAATTTCATGCGACACACCGGCATTGTTTTCACTGTGAAATTGTGCAAAAAAAGTAAAAAAAAGTAATTCGTTTTCTAACATTTCAATTGAAAACCATCAAATCAATCACGTTTATTGTGCAAATTTTTATTCAATTTCAACAGCAAACCATTTTTTTCTTCATCTTTTAATCACCAAACGAAATGTGAAATAAAATAAAGTCATCTGGTGGTGAAACGAAGTTCACCTGGTTTGCTAGTTTTCATATAAAAATGAACATATTCAAAATATTCTTTATTTTCTTTTCAAAAATATTACAAAATTGATTTTGATTACCAAGTTTTTTGTCAATTTGAGATTTGTATGCATTTTGAAAAGCATGAAATAGTAATTATCATAATAAAATGAACAAAAATGTTCGAACTATTTGTAAACTATTTCCAAAGCCTTAATATATCCTTAGATATGTTAACAACACACTAGAGAACACATTTATGTCAAGTATTATGGTTCAAAGTTGTCGGAGTTGTGAGATGTTAAGTGGATATAACGCCTCTCTGAAGCCGATTCTAATCCTAACCGATCTGGCTTCGGATATGATAAGCCAATATATAATATATGTATATATATATATATATGTATCTTCTATATATATAAAAATAAGTCGGTTTTCCTCCCTGACGAAATAACTCCAGAACGCACGAACCGATTTCGACAATTTTGCATTCGTTGGCAAGGTCTCCGCAAGGTTTATAGTTAAAATAATTAGTGGTGCATGGCATCGTGCCCTAATGGAAATTGCTGGAACTTCACGCACCGTAATTAAAAATTCGAGTAATAAAAGTAATCAATAACTGTTTAAAATAATTTCAAATAGATTATCTTCTATATATGTAAAAATAAGTCGGGTTTTCCTCCCTGACGAAATAACTCCAGAACGCACAAACCGATTTCGACAATTTTGCATTCGTTGGAAAGGTCTCGGGCCCCGCAAGGTTTATAGCTAAGAAATATAGTTGTGCATGGCATCGTGCCTTAATGCAAGCTACTGAATTCGAGTAATTACATTAGTGAGAATTATCAGAATTATGCTTGGTGAAGTCAACGAGCAATTCTTGCCGCAAAGAATAATGATGTACACGCACTGAATTGCACCATTCAATAAAAAATTGCTGGCGATTTGGTGACATACCAATGATTCCGACTGGTCTTCCGTTTGACTTCAAACGATTGCAATTTCCAGTTAGCCTTGCGTTTGCAATAACAAGTCGCAAGGCCAATCGCTTAGTGTTTGCGGGATAAATTTCAAATAGATTATTTAGAAAATCATTGTTTTTTACATGCGCAGTTATACATTGCCTATTCACGAGTTGGAAATCCATCCGCTTTGTTTGTGTTAACGTCAGACCAAAAAACAAAAAATGTGGTTTACCAAAGAGCACTTCAATAAAACGGATAATTTGCGGATTCACTTTCATTTACTTAGAGAAGTTCAACTAAAAAACACTTTATTTTTGTAATCGAAATAAATTCATTACTGTTGTATAATAAAATCCGATTTTTCCTGTTCAAATATAAAAAAGACAAAAAAATTCTTCATCTTTCTCACGAAACCATCTGGTGGCGAAACGGAGTTCGTCGGGTTTGCTATTATATATATATATATATATATATATATATATATATATATATATATATATATATATACATATATATCTTATATATAAAATTCTTCTGTAACTATGTATGAATGGTTAATCCTCCTAAACTGTAATTCGGATTTTCATGAATCTTCCTGAAGTTTGTTCGGGAAATTTTCTAGAATTTTTAGATTTATAGAAATATAGTTAAATTGTAGAAATAAATGGAAAAAATTACAAAAAACCGCTTATCATTGTATTCCCTTGCAAATATTTAAAGCATGGTTTGACATTAAAATAAATGAAGACTGTCATTTGCCAATTATTTCCATTCAGTTATAGGCTTAGACAATATGAAAATATAATATATTTATGATTATGAATAAGAAAAATGTAATGACTACATCATCATTGCCAAAAATCAGCTGAGATGTACCAAAAATTAAAATAATATAAAATTTTTCAACATCTGACAAGTGATGCAGTCTGCGCATGCGTCTGTAAATGATCGCCCATCGAACTTAGCCTAAAATTCACTTTGACTGATTATTATTTTTTAACTTTTAAATGCAGTCGTGTTTTGCCTTACTTTACTAAATCACGATACAAAAATAATTTACTTATTCAAACAATTATTTAGAAGTTTCATTGTGTCAAAAATTCACATGTTTGGCATTGGATACGAAATATTTACTCAAGACAATGGAGCATTTTGGGTCTGAATATTTCCAATGTGCTCAAATTTGCCTAAAATTCTGGAATTAGGTTCATCTTACTCTCAAATTTAAAAGTAAAAATAATTTAGAATCATTTGCCACTTTCCGGGGGGGTGGCATCCCTTTTGAGTCTTTCAAACTAACGTCGGATATCGATAAAAGAACTAATTAGAAGAGAAAAATGTTTAATAATGTTTTGGACCACTAGTAATTGGACCACATTGAGAATATACAGACCCAAAATGCTCCATTATCTTGAGTAAATATTTCGTATCCAATCTAAACATATGAATTTTTGACACAATGAAACTTCTAAATAATTGCTTGAAGAAGTAAATTATTTTTGTATTCTGATTTAGTAAAGTAAGGCAAAACACGGCTGCATTTAAAAGTTAAAAAATAATAATCAGTCAAAGTGAATTATAGGCTGAGTTTGATGTGCGATCACTGACAGACGCATGCGCAGGCTGCATCACCTGTCAGATGTTGACTGTAAATCTTATATTATTTTAATTTTTGACATATCTCAGCTGCTTTTTGGCAATAATAATGTAGTTATTAAATTTTTCTTAATTATAATCATAAATATATTATAGTTTAATATTGTTTTAGCCTATAAGTGAATAGAAATGTTTGGCAAATGACAGTCTTCATTTGTTTTAATGTCAAACCTTGTCTTAAATATTTTCAAGGGCAAACAATGATAAGCGTTTTTTTGTAATTCTTTCTACAATCTAACTATATTTCTATGAATCTAAAAATTCTAGAAAATTTCCCGAACAAACTTCAGGAAGATTCATGAAAATCCGAATTATAGTTTAGGAGGATTAACCATTCATACATAGTTACAGAAGAATTTTTTATATAAGATTTCTAGAGAATAAAAAATATTAATACTTCAAGTGTATAAGGATGTGTTGTTTGAATGCTATATACAATGAAATATTATAAAAATAATAAACCTCATTAGTTTGTCTATATTTTGTCAATACAATCAAACTGGAAGATTTATACACTTTCTATAGAAAACATAGTATACTCCATCCAAGTCTTTTTTGGTCTTTCGACTTATTGATTACTTTTGAAGTTTTTCAGATTCTTTTTGGATGTTGGATTTCGTGTATAATTGTAAATAATACTACTGAACTTACACAAAATTTTCAAATTTTTGCGAGGAGAGAAAGAAAATGAATTAAGCATTTCTTCTTTGACCTGCTTTTTGAAAAGTTTCAAGTAACATTCGATAAATTAAAGTAAATTTAATAAAAAGTATTTATGTAGAGCAGGGCAAGGCACAAAGGGCCAATTTCACTTTGAGCAAATATTAATTATATTGTGAAAACCATAGCAATTATATCACAACAAATAACACATATCAAACGAACAATTATCTGACTACGTTCAGTAAACTGACTTCTACGTTATCACTGTAGAAATGTGTTTTTTGTGTCTTTCTTAATTTGTTATCTAGAACTTTTTACCCTATAGGCGGGGTAACTTGGAACGGCCAGGTGGCAAACAGGTTTAAAGTAAAGGATTTTACAAAATGATTACCTTTTAAACTAATGTTAAAAAACTACCAACGGAAGATAATACTTTTATTATGGATTTTCATAGTTTACCGTTTATCTACCCCATTTCATAGATTACCGTTTTCAAATCAAGGTTATAGCTGGTTATACATCTTTTTTCCTCAACTTTTAAATATTGCTGTTAAACAATGCTTAACTTTACTGATTTCTGACACATTGGTGGTGGACCTTTTTAACCCCGGACCTCCATATATTACTATCTATTGTTCGATAAATTCTGGGCAATTATAACTGGGAAAATGTTATTCGACAAAATGTCCATTTGATCGATACCAAATTTAGGTTCTGAATTTAAATAACATAAATAAAAAATAATATAACCTAGAAAATGTTTTATAAATACCAATGAGTATATAATTATACAAATGAGATCTTTCAGAGCACCATGTTTGAGAAAAATATGCCAAAAAGTGCATTTTCATATTAACTTTTCAAAAAAGTTGATATTTTGAGTCTCTAATAACACTTGCGGCCCGTTTACTAACGTTTTTGTATATAAATAAAACTACAAACAAAATTACTCACTACAATTTAATCATAATTAAATAATATTCACGCAAAACGTTTGACATTTCACAAATTAGCCACCGTCCATTGTTTTATTTAAATTAAGCGTCTACAAAAATTGTCAAATTAGAAATATCTTATTTTTCCGACCATCTCTGGATTGGCACGAATTTTTCAAGGCTAAGACTGGCCAAATCGGTTTAGCCGTTTTCGTGTTTTATCGAATCATTTGATCGAGAGCTCCATTTTTATATATGAGATATATATATATATATATATATATATATATATATATATATCGGTTTAATGAAAAATCCAAACCATCGAATAAAATAAGAAAAAAAAGCTGAAAGTCAAATAGTAAAATTATGTAGTTAGTCTATTGCCAAATTGTACGCGCAACCTTCAACTTGCGAGAGAGAAACATTTGAACTAAATAAAGTAAAATGTAGTAGCAAAAATCATGCCATTTTTATGTTTTTATTTTTTCACAAATTTTTAACTTCCCGTAGGGCAAGTTATAGTAATCGCAAAAAAATCGAAAATGAAAACTTTTATATATCTTAACGTTTTAAAGGTTTTTGAATATTTTGGCAAACCAAAGAAAAAATGTATGTATGTGTGTGTGCGGATACAAATTTTCGTCGACCGATCAACCATATTGAATAATTCAAACTAGTGAGGTGCATGAAAATAATAAATAATTATTTAGAATAATCGACAATAATTCAAATCTGTTGATCGGTGTTCCCAAAATCGTCGACGAAAATTTGTATCCGCACACACACATACACACACACACCCTGTCAGGAGAAGCCAAACTCCTAACGGGCGCGTCCCCAGGTGACGGTTAGAGGGTTTCCTAACCGATCGTAAGATCAGCGGATTGGGTCGAAATAAATTAGCCCTTGCGGTTCAAATTAGGCATCGGAGCTGAAGAGTATTAGCCACAGTCCGCGTTTTAATGAAAAATTTGTCTTTTCGCAAGAAGGGTTAATCACACCATCTGACCTAGTGTCATGTACGTAAACGGATGAGGAGACATTGCTCGAAGGAGATGTGTGGATGATCCATATAGCGCACCGTGCGTGGAAACTTCCGGGATCAACGTGCTGCTCCCACGGGAGCAAGATGATGCCAATGCAAGAAGAAGATGCACGGCCAAAGCGGATGTTTTTTTCCCACGCTCCAATGGCCACAATCTCTCACAGTAATGGAGGTAGCTGTAAGGCTGACCACCCTTTCACTTCCCGAGGCACCTCGTTTGGAGAGGACCATTTTCTTTGAAGGACTATTGTAACAGCATGGATAACTATAAAAACTCAATAAAACAAGAGACAGTTGACGTATTTATGGACGCCGAGTAGAATGCGGCCAAAGCCGCTATAGTAATAGGAGGTAAGAAGATTCCCGTTAATCATCACCGAGACAGAGTAAACTCTGCACCATCGACTAGATGTCGTCAAAGGCCGATGGAGAGACTTGGCTCCAAAATTGACGAGCTAGCGGAGTATGTTAAATATAGTACAATGTTCATAGCAGAATAAATGAGCAAATCATGTCGATTGACACAGCATATAGACTGGCATTGAGAGAATATACAGCAGCTCCCAAAGCTATCGAAATGACAGTGCAAGCAATACGGACCTCTCCTGAGACAACTATTCGTGTGTATCTCAGACACCTATATAAAACCTTTTTTAGTTAATTTTTATAACTCTTCACACTGGTACATAATCCATTCCTTTATAATTTTTCTAAATAATCGGTAATAACCATCATTAATTAATGTTAACCAATAGTTTTAAAAAAACATTGTCTTTAACAGAATAAACCTGATGATGGAACGTATCTAGTTCCGAAACGTCGTTATTAAACATCTTCAAAAAACCAATTGTTTTTTATCATTGGATTTACTATTCGGAAAAGAAACAATCAATATATTGAAAAAATCCAGGACTTATCTATTGAATAAATGTATATATATATATATATATATATATATATATATTTATATAGAGATGGGCTTATCATATCCGAAGCCAGATTGGTTAGGATTTGACTTGGCTTCAGAGAGGAGTTATATCCACTTAACATCTCACAACTCCGACAATATTGAAACATAAATGTGTTCTCTAGTGTGTTGTTAACATATCTAAGGATTTATTGAGACTTTTAAAATAAATATAAATAAATAATATAGGAAATAGTTTACAAATAATTCAAACATCCTTATTCATTCGATTATAACAATTACTATTTTATGCATTTCAATATGCATACAAATCTCAAGTTGACAAAAAACTTGGTAATCAAAATCAGTTTTGTAATTATTTTTGAAAAGAAAATAAAGAATTCTTTGAATATGTTCATTTTTATATGAAAACTAGCAAACCGGGCAAACTTCGTTTCATCACCAGATGGTTTCATTTTATTTCACATTTGGTTTGGTGATTAAAAGATGAAGAAAAAAATTGCCTGCTGTAGAAATTGAATAAAAATTTGCACAATACACGTGATTGATTTTATGGCTTCCAGTTGAAATGTTAGGAAACAAATAACTTATTTTTTTTACTTTTTTTGCACAATTTCACAGTGAACACAATGTCGGTTTGTCACATGAAATTAACTGAGCAAAGAACAATGCGTAGCTGTCAAACAAATGAGTAGAGTCAAACAAAAAATATTAGTTTGTAGTACATGCTAAGGATCAGAGATGGCGCTGTATGTGAAAAAAGAATAAACGTTTTCCGCTTTTCTGTCGAATTTTTTCTTCAATTTTCTTTGCTATAAGCCTCACGGGGCCCAAAACCTTTCCAACAAATGCAAAATCGTCGAAATCGGATTGTGCGTTGTGGAGTTATATTGTCAGGAAAGAAAACCCGACTTATTTTTATATAATAAATAATGCAGTGAACCTTGTGAATGAAATAAGAACAAATCTTTGTATATAATATTTTTCACAAAATAATAATACCTCACATTCTTTTATTTTTTAAGTTAATTATACATTAGGTAGTTTGATTAGCATACTATTATTTTTACACAATTATAAAATCATAATTATGTAAAAGTTATAATATAATACTAAATATTTTAAGCTGGTTGTACACCATTGTAAGAGCTCATTTATGAACAAACATTATTGTAAACAGAATATAAAATTATAAAATAGCATTATTTTGAGACATCATATACCTGGAAAGTCCAAAAACTGGCTGTGAGACAAGAAAAATACCACTTTCTTCGACCAAAATCTTTGTATTAGTGAAAAATCTAAAGCAAATATCTGCACATGTTTACAGATTTAGTACCAGTTTAGGGAAGTCGGATATGACAAATCCTAAAAGACAACTCCACTCGGATTCACTCCGAGAGAGTAGATGTATCGGAGTGATAACTCCGAACTGAGTTACCCATCTCCAATCTTATATATAAAATTCTTCTGTAATGGGGTATGAATGATTGATCCTACTAAACTATTACTTGGATTTTCATAAATCTTCCTGAAGTTTGTTCGGGGAATTTTTGATTCATATAAATATAGTTAGATTGTAGAAATAAATAGAAAAAATTACAAAAAACCGCTTATCATTGTATGACCTTGAAAATATTTGAGGCATAGTTTGACATTAAAAACAAATGAAGACTGTCATTTGCCAAACATTTCCATTCACTTATAGGCTAAGACAGTATTAAAATATAATAAATTTATGATTATAAATAAGGAAAATGTAATGTCTACATTATTATTGCCAAAAAACAGCTGAGATGTGCCAAAAATTGAATTAATATAATAATATATAGTCAACATGCGTCTGACAGGTGATGCAGACTGCGCATGCGTCTCACTGTTGTGAAATGTCAGGTCAATGTAATTACATACCCTATATTAAAATTCAATTACAGATTATTAATTTCTAACTAAACGTTAAAGAAAAATTGAAAGCGTTATTTGCTAATATCTTCAAAAATATACATTTTAACAAAAATAATGAAATGAACAAAATTATATAAGTGTTAACAATATTAAGCTAGATATGAAAATGGGTTTTTATAGTGCTCAAAATAAGCTTTAAAATGAGTACTTCTGCGTGTAAAATGAGTGAGCTATCATGCAAATAAAAGACGCATACAATGTTTTTTTACCTAAATCAAATAGTTCATGAGTGCCATTTCCACCAGATAATAATTTTTTGTGTGATAAATTTGGAAAATCAATGTTTTAGTCGTGAATAAACAAAAAATCATTCATTTGTACATCCACATCTACAGGTATGACTAAAAATATTGGACAACCTTTGGTATTAAATTAAATTAAATAAAATTGAAAGTTAAGTTTTTTTTGAAAATGATGTAAAAATTCGAAATTTTTTTCGAAAAAAGTAGTTTGACCTGTTTCGATGCAAGATTCTATGTTAGGCTTATTTGCTAATGTCCCCTAAAAGTTTACTTGATGTAGTCTGAGGTACCCGTAAGTTACTGATTTCAAAAGGACGCAAGATGTTTTTAACCTGTTTCGATGCCAGATTCTAGGTTAGGCTTTCTCGCTAATATCCCCCAAAAGTTTACTTGATGTAGTCTGAGGTACCCGTAAGTTACTGATTTCAAAAAGCCGCAAAATGTTTTTAACCTGTTTCAATGCAAGATTCTAGGTTAGGCTTACTCTCTAAGGTCCCCTAAAGGTCTACTTGATGTGGTCTGAGGTACCCGGTAGTTACTGATTTCAAAATGCCGGAAAATGTTTTTAACCTGTTTCGATGCAAGATTCTAGCTTAGGCTTACTCGCTAATGTCCCCTAAAAGTTTACTTGATGTAGTTTGAAATTATATATAAATACTGAATATTTTGTTAAAAAAGAAATAAATATACTGAATATTTTATTATAAAAGAATCAAAATATTTATAGGTTGGAAGTTACTAATTATTTAGAGTATATTACAAAAATTAAATAAAAATAGCAACTTGCACGTATTTTGCACATTGACAACTTGCACGTATTCTGCAAATTGACAACTTGCACGCATTCTGCAAATTGACAACTTGCACGTATTTTACACATTGACAACTTGCACGCATTTTGCATTATAGATAACTTATACGTACTTTGCTTATTAACAACTTGTACGCATTTCATTCAATTGGTAACTTGTACGCATTTCCAAGAAATTTAGCAAAGAACATTCTCCCTATTTAGAATTTAATGAATTATATCATATATTTATAATAAAAAATATGAAAAGTTTCTCTTAAAAACATATATTTTGTAAACTTACAAAATATTTATAATTATTTTCTTAGCATTATGGTTATTAAAAGAAATAATGAATATTTCTATATTGGAATTTGTCGATAAGGTTTGATTTACGTGCTGACTTACGCACGCTGTACAAAATAGCTGTCAAGCTTTCGACTGTCAAGCCTACTGATTGTGGCATGCTGCAATGCGACGGCTTGAGGCTTATGCTCTAATAGCGTGGGGTGACGTCAAGCCAACATGACGAATCCTCAAGCCAAGGGCTGAGTCTCAACGGATCGCAGCGTGGTAACTGCTCTGCCGAGTACAACACCCCGCCAGGTACCTAAGTCGTTTACAAACGATTCCGAGTCTCTACATCGAACTAGTGACCCATGATCGACCGCTATAGGCAAGACAGATATAACGGACGGATATCGCCCCTGTCCAGCGCCTCATTCGGCTAAAAGTGGCTCGTGCGATGAACGGCGTGTGCCGATTACCTAATAAATCACATTGTATTGAGCCTTTCGACTCACGAGACTCTTAGAGATATCGTTGCTTATTTTGTCTAGAAAGGATACGGCCTTAGAGGCGTTCAGGCATAATCCCACGGATGGTAGCTTCGCACCACCGGCCGCTCGACCGAGTGCGTGAACCAAATGTCCGAACCTGCGGTTCCTCTCGTACTGAGCAGGATTACTATCGCAACGACGATTCATCAGTAGGGTAAAACTAACCTGTCTCACAACGGTCTAGACCCAGCTGACGTTCCCTATTTGTGGGTGAACAATCCAACGCTCGGCAAATTCTGCTTCGCAATGATAGGAAGAGCCGACATCGAAAGATCAAAAAGCAACGTCGCTATAAACGCTTGGCTGCCACAAGCCAGTTATCCCTGTGGTAACTTTTCTGACACCTCTTGCTGAAAACTCTTCAAGCCAAAAGGATCGATAGGCCATGCTTTCGCAGTCCCTGTGCACACTGAACAACGGGATCGAGCCAGCATTTGCCCTTTTGCTCTTTGCCCGATCCTTCAAATCGGATCACGCTAGAGTATTGTTGACGATCGGCGCAATGCCTCACACTTCTCTTATGCGCTTGGCTCTAGAAAACCGTGACAGTCGGAACGCAAGTTTTCGATGCACGCTTTCCGCCCAATCGAGTAAGTAAAGAAACGATGAAAGTAGTGGTATTTCACCGACGATATTACTATCTCACACTTATGCTACATCTTTCATGTCTCCTTACAATGCCAGACTAGAGACAAGCTCAACAGGGTCTTCTTTCCCTGCTAATTTTTCCAAGCCCGTTTTCTTGGCAGTGGTTTTGCTAGAAAGTAGATAGGGACATTCATTCATTCATTATTTATTATTATTCCATAAAGCTCGAGCTTTTACTCATTGCTATGTAGCGTCTACTTAATATTTGTTTATTTCTCAAATTTAAATATTATATTTGTGGGTATTGTGCAGGACCTTTGGCCGTCAGTAGGCTGGCGTTTCCATCCCTAACCACGTGGAGGCGGTCCTGCCTTTCTAGCTTTAGTCTGGATTATAGGTTTTAGCTTTGGTTTTGCACTGCATTTCTGGTTTTAATGGCTCGTGCTGCAAAAGCAACAAGCCCCAGGTAATTGGCTTTGGTTTCCAGGTACACATCAAGGTTTGTGTTCCCTGCTATTTCGAAGAGGCTTTGCCTTCTTAATTCATCATATCTGTCGCACATGACCAGCATGTGTGCGCTTGTCTCGCTTTCTCCACAGAAGAGACATTTGTCGTCTTCTGTGGCGCCCCTTGTGTAAAGTGTGTGCCTAAACGGACTGTATCCGGTCAGAATATACACGCACACTCTACTAGGTTTAAACCACTTGTTTCTTGTAGCGTATGTTATATCGCCAATGAAACCGTAGGTTATCCTACCCGTACATGCCAATTCCCATATTTTCTGCCATTCCAGCTTTATTGCTTCATCTATCATTTTAACCTCTAGATTGCGGATTTCCCTGCTTGGGTTTGCTATTGGATTGTAATTATAATTGTTCCAACTAATTTTCTCATTTCTTTTTACAAAGTTTATGATGCCTTGTTGTGTAATCTCTAAGTCTAGTGGCATTTTGCCACTAATTGTTTTTAATGCATTTGTTGCGGTGGTACGGCACGCTTTGGTGAGAGTCAATAGAATTATTCTTTGCGCGGCGTTCAAGTTTCTAAGGTTGTGCGTGTGGGACGACTTGTCGAACCATGCAGCAGCGCTGTATGTTGCTATAGGTATTATCACTGCTTTGTACAAAGTGGCAAGGGTGCCTCTTTTAAGGCCCCATTTCTCCTTTGCAACCCTCCTGATTTTCAGGATGAAGCTGACTAGCTTCTCCCTTAGAAACTTAGTGTGCGCTACAAAGTTTATCCTGTTATCTATAGTAATTCCCAAGTATCGCACATGTTTTGCATATTTCAGTTTATTGTTGTCAACTTTAATAATCGGTTGTCTGCCTTCATTAAATTTGCCCTTTAGTAGATAGGGACAGTGGGAATCTCGTTAATCCATTCATGCGCGTCACTAGTTAGATGACGAGGCATTTGGTTAATTTTTTTTTTTTTGGCTAGGAGGGGAATGCAGTTTACGCACACCGGTCGCCATGTTGACCAGGTAGTGTGGGACTCGGCCCGAAAGCAATACCCACTAAACTTAACTCCTAGTTTTGTGCCTGGAGGATGGTGGCGCAGGCAGCACGCATTGATATATTTGGTCATTCAATTCCCTGTCTTTTCTTTTCAACTATCGTTGTTCTTGACCATTTTGCGAACCCGTTCAGTCCTCCGATGATAACTCTGGTTGAGACAATTTTGAGCTCGTCCTTCCCAAGTATTTTATTTGATGTTAGGAACTCTGCCGATTTTTCATACCAAACACCCCTGATGTTGAGGGTTATCGTGTTGAAGTTTACCTCAGTTGCATTATACCTTGTCCTTATCATGTCTACCAGCGGCTTGTAATAATCTATCTTTCTCTTATGTGAAGCTGCCAAGTCAGCAGAGCTTCCGACTATTTGGGTGTCTAATACTATGACCTTTCCGTCATGTGCCGCTATTAGGTCAGGCTTCCTAGTTCCTTCGGTTGTTTTGAAGGATAGCTCAAAATCTACTTTTGCGTGAGACTTCTCTAGTGCCCTCTTAACATAGTTGGTTACTGCATTGTGGCGTTCAATGCGTTAACGGTGGCTTCTGTGACAAGTTTGGAGTACATGATCCAGTATCTCCAAGGCATTACAACCTGCCCTGCAGTATCTGTCCTCCATTTTTCCTCTCGTTGTACGTGATCTTGTGGGCATCGCGTTTATTCTGAATTTTACACAGTTTACGAAGTCTCTGCCAGTGAGAAGTTTGTTGCCCTCTGTAATCCATCGATGTTAGGATGGTGTTTTGGCTGAGTGTTTAAGTGGGTTTCCGTCCACTGACTTATGAAGTGTGCGGGCCCATTTCTCATCCAACTATTTTTGAGAGCCTATGACGGTGTTGTTGTAATGTAGCATTTTCTCACATTTTGCGATCTCGAGCTTGTGGAAGCTTGAGTCGGTAGAGTTCAAGTTCTGGATTCTATTCTTACGTCTAAGGGGTACGAGCCATCTAAGGGATGGAATTGATAAACCGCTCTCTTTACAGTGGGCATAAAAGTACGCTAATGTTACATCATTGGGTAGTCTTAGCCATGATCTTATGGCTTTTCTTATCAATCCGTCCAGCGTTTTGAGGTACCCGATTTTTGCATGACTCAATACTAGTTGGTGGAGTATTCTGGGTATGCCTACTGTTCGTAATGCAAAAAGTCTTTGTTGAGGTTTTAACGGTGCCTTAGTTAATTTATCAATGATTGTTAGTAATTTTAATCTCATATTCCCTAGGGGTGCACCTTCGGGATTGAACTGGACACCGAGGTAGCTCCAGCTGTCCACTCTTGTGAGTGCGGGTAGTGTTTGACCGTTGCAGCTAAAGGTAGTTGTTTTATCTATAATCGACTTTTTGACGTGCGTTCTTGACCGTGACTGTAAATGATTTGTTATTATTTATAATCAAGCCACAGTTAGACATGTATTGACCGGCATGATCTAATAGCTTTTACAAACCTCCGACCGACGATGCTACCAAAACTAGGTCGTCGGCAAAGGCAAAAATATTGTAGAAGCATCCGTCAACAGTGACCCCGATCTCTGGTGGGGTTCTTTCAATTATCCTGTTCATGATCATGTTAAAGAGGACCGGAAACAGAGGATCTCCCTGCTTGACACCGCACCTCGGACTAATGGAATCCGAGGTGAAGCGGCCAAACCGGAGTCTGGTCCAACCCATTCTATATAGATCACTAACATAGTTGAAAAATGATTGTGGCAAATTATAATATTTTAGTGTATCGGTCAGAGCTCTAGGGGAGATCGAATCAAATGTCTTTGCAACGTCTATAGAAGCTAAATAGAGTGGTTTATTATTTTGCCTGTGGTACCTTAGCAACTGGTCAAGCGCAAAGATGTTATATGCGCACCCGTCAACAGCTTGGAAAACTTTCTGTCTCTCATCGATCTTTACTCCTCTTGATAGGATAAACATTTACTAGGGTTTTTAGCCCAATACTTTTGGGTGTTCTTGTATGCTATCTTACGCAACTGTCTTTTACTTATTATTGGTGCATTACCTCTTTTGTTGGATTGAGGCTTTACTTTCCTTTTAATTGGAAGGGTGGCTTTCAGATATTCAGTCACATTCCTTTCTATTTCTTCCGGTGACATTTCAACCGCTCTGTAACAAATGCTCACTAGAAGAGAGCTATTAAATTTGTCTGCATCCTGTCCTGCAGCGGCCTTCAATGCATTAGCTAGCTCATGTTTAGAGGTATCATTAGTGGTTGGAGGGCATGCATTGTTGGTATTTTGGTCCACAGGCATAGCGAGAAACTCTGCGACCTGGCCTTTATATTTGGCGGATCGCCTTTGGCCTTTGATAGCTTCCAGCGTCCGCCCTGGTGTTACTGCGAGGAGAGCCTTATTTATTTGACCCACATCTTGCCTTATTAAGAGAGCCTCCTCTTTGGCCATCATTTTCTGCTCCTCCTCCGTCCACCTTGCTTTCTTTGGTACTATTTTGGCGAGTTCTTCATCATACGATTCTTTGTGTGTTTTCTGTTCATGAACTCCCCGACCTACTACAGTTGCAAAATATTTGTTACATGTAGGAAATCGACATTTATGACCTTCTATATTTATCGGTGGGGGTAAACCAATGGGTTCACCCAAATTTAATTATAAATTTTCAATATTGTTCCGAGGCTTATTGTTTGAAGTTGCACCGATAGAGTTACAGGCGAAAGGGTTGGCAGCCCCTAAGCCGAAATTTCACAGAGGTGGCTCCTGGTTTCCCCTCAAAGGAGTACTCACGATGAGACCCACGAGGAGGAAGGCCACTTGTTAGCCGTGGTCCCGAAGAACCACAACCACTCCTACCAATTAAGAGAGTCATAGTTACTCCCGCCGTTTGCTTGAATTTCTTCACGTTGACATTCAGAGCACTGGACAGAAATCACATTGCGTCAACACCCGCTAGGGCCATCGCAATGCTTTGTTTTAATTAGACAGTCGGATTCCCCTAGTCCGTGCCAGTTCTGAGCTGACCGTTGAATGGCGGTCAAAGAGTACGACTGACCGACCGAAGCCGGCACAGAAACCTCGCAGCAAGAATGATCCGCGGGGGCCTAGGCAGGGGACCGAGCTCGGATCTAAGTCACAAGGACAATTTCTCCTCGCCCAGGCCCGGCACATCGGTCTACGCCCGCTTTCCAAACAAGCCCGGCACGCCCCAATCCTCAGAGTCAATCCTTATCCCGAAGTTACGGATCCAATTTGCCGACTTCCCTTACCTACATTTATCTATCGACTAGAGGCTCTTTACCTTGGAGACCTGCTGCGGATATGCGTACGAACCGGCGCGACACCTACCGTGGCCCTCTCCTGGATTTTCAAGGTCCGAAGGGAAGATACGGACACCGCCGCAACAGCGGCGCTCTTCGCGTTCCAAACCCTATCTCCTTTCTAGAGGATTCCAGGGAACTCGAACGCTCATACAGAAAAGAAAACTCTCCCCGTATTTCCCGACGGCGTCTCCAGGTCATTTTGGGTTACCCCGACAAACTCTCTTGCGAGGGCCCGACTTGCAAACGGTTCCGCTGCCGGGTTCCGGAACAGGAACCGGATTCCCTTTCGCCCGATGGGTGTGAAATTTTATTTAAAATAAAATACACCAACATCAACATAAGATTTCTCCTGGGGCTTAGGATCGACTGACTCGTGTGCAACGGCTGTTCTCACGAAACCCTTCTCCACGTCAGTCCTCCAGGGCCTCGCTGGAGTATTTGCTACTACCACCAAGATCTGCACCGATGGCGGCTCCAGGCAGGCTTACGCCCAAACCCTTCTGCACACACCACCGCGACCCTCCTACTCATCAGGGCGTCAAAACACACTATTATGAACGTTTCTCATGCCCAGGCGGCTGAGTATAGGCACGACGCTTCAGCGCCATTCATTTTCAGGGCTAGTTGCTTCGGCAGATGAGTTGTTACACACTCCTTAGCGGATTCCAACTTCCATGGCCACCGTCCTGCTGTCTTAAGCAACCAACGCCTTTTATGGTATCCCATTAGCGTCGTTTAGGCGCCTTAACTCGATGTTTGGTTCATCCCACGTTTGGTTCTGCTTACCAAAAGTGGCCCACTAGGGACTCTGATCCAAATCTCTGGCTTCATTATTCAAGCAAGCCAGAGATCTCACCCATTTAAAGTTTGAGAATAGGTTGAGGTCGTTTTGGCCCCAAGGCCTCTAATCATCCACTTTACCGGATGAGACTCGCTCATCGAATGCCAGCTATCCTGAGGGAAACTTTGGAGGGAACCAGATACTAGATGATTCGATTAGTCTTTTGCCCCTATACCCAGTGCCGACAATCGATTTGCACGTCAGAATCGCTACGGTCCTCCATCAGGGTTTCCCCTGACTTTGATCTGACCGGGCATCTCTGAGTGCGTCTCTTCTCGCAATGAGAGTGAGACGCCTCGGGATTGCAAGCACGCATCCGTAGATGCGGTCCGTCATCCCCTAGTTTACTTAAGCAAACCTTTACGTTCATTGCGCCTTTAGGTTTTGTATTTCCCAATGACTCGCGCACATGGTAGACTCCTTGGTCCGTATTTCAAGACGGGTCCTGAAAGTACCCAAAGCAATAGCATCGCTGACCGGTAATAAATTCCGTCCGAGTACACGATAGCTAACAGGTCGAGGCGGCATCGATGCCGGACTAGGTCCGACGGCCGATAACCGTCAGTGCTTGCAACCGGCGGAACGCTTAAAAGCGACCCTATACCATATTGTTTATACCGTCTGGCAGTCGACCGGAGCTCGCGGGGTCTGACGCGAATAAATTCGTGGCAGGCTACCGCCGCAGTCGTAGATCGACACCAAACGGGTCGCGACGTCCTACTGAGGGAGAAGTGCATGCCATCGCCTCCTAACGCATAAACCGACGACGTATCGCAGGACGAATCCCGGTCAATCGCACGCCAATAAATGGAAGACAACGATAACATTGAATCTCTCCTTTCGATCTTTCGGGTTTCTCAGATTTACCCCTGAACGGTTTCACGTACTCTTGAACTCTCTCTTCAAAGTTCTTTTCAACTTTCCCTCACGGTACTTGTTCGCTATCGGTCTCGTGGTCATATTTAGCCTTAGATGGAGTTTACCACCCACTTAGAGCTGCACTCTCAAGCAACTCGACTCTGAGGAGAGATCCTCTCGATACGCGCAACGGTCGCTACGGGCCTGGCACCCTCTATGGGTAAATGGTCCCATTCAAGATGGACTTGAACTCGCCGCAACGCACCGAGATTATCGGATCCTCCCTAACACTACATTTCCCAGCGTCCGTCTCCGGCCGCGGGATTTAGTGCTGGGCTCTTCCCTGTTCGCTCGCCGCTACTAAGGGAATCCCAGTTAGTTTCTTTTCCACCGCTTAGTAATATGCTTAAATTCAGCGGGTAATTGCATCTGCTCTGAGGTCGTATTATGATTATGATGTGCTCGAAAACGTTAGTAAGCAAGCGCACAAAAAAAAGACGAGAAACCTTTGAGTCGTCCAAATTTGCCGAACGAAACCGCATTACGAAGAGTTCGGGTTTCCGGTTATTGGGAGGGTCGCAAGAATATAAAATCTCTAGGACACATAACCCGCCGTAATCCCACAGAACGTCAACGGACGGTAATGTCCGATGTTGCAAAGTGGACTGGCTCACACGTTGAGTGAATTATTTAAGAGCACGTATTTACGCAAAACTCCATCATTCGCCGTCAAGCCGTTTAAGGCAAGCGGCAGTCTGGTAATGTTATACGACCTTCAGCCAGAGGTGGTCCGGGAACAGTATCCGAGGACCGCAATGTGCGTTCGAAATGTCAATGTTAATGTATCCTGCAGTTCACATGTCGACGCGCAATTAGCTGCGTTTTTCATCGACCCACGAGCCAAGTGATCCACCGTTCAGGGTGATTTTATATATATTTATACATATTTCAATAGTGATTCCCTCGAAATCGTTTAAGATAACTCGAGCGATTCTGAAACTAGTATGTTTATTATGGTTACAATTAGTACACCGTAAAGCTTTCGCTTTTCGGTCTGAGATACGAGATCTTGTTTCAAAATTGAAATATGAATATTTCATTGTGTGTGAGATTGAAAAATCTGCTTTCGCTGATCTTTCATTTTTTTAAAACAACGCAATGAAGCGAATGTTCAAATTAGCACAATTTGAATAAAATGTGCAGAGTATATAGAATACTAACGCAAGCGTTTACTACAATCGACTTTGAAACACTAGACGTTCGTCTAGCGCCCAAAGAATTGATTGAGCTATGCGTTTAAAGTATAATATTCAAAAAGAACGCCGTTTTCACAACGAACTTCGTCATTCGCTCAGGCATCTGACGATACCGAGCAGATATACATGGCAGTGCTCTCACACAATGCATAAGAGCGCTAAGCGGTTGTAAACCGCGTCACGCTGCTTTTGCACACTGCGCAATATTTTGCGACTAGCTCCGGTCAAACGTTAATAAAACGAATGATCATTGCCAGAGGCTTTTGCCCACAGTATATTATACTATGGGAGCGCACAACATTTAGTCTGCAACAGTATATTGCGACATATAGCATACGTTTCATTCACTTAATAGTAAATGTACGTTAATGATCCTTCCGCAGGTTCACCTACGAAAACCTTGTTATGACTTTTACTTCCTCTAAATAATCAAGTTTGGCTATCTTCCCAGCACCATCGGCAATGTCGAAACGCTGCCGCGCACCGGTCCGAAGACCTCACTAAATAATTCAATCGGTAGTAGCGACGGGCGGTGTGTACAAAGGGCAGGGACGTAATCAACGCAAGCTTATGACTCGCGCTTACTAGGAATTCCTCGTTCATGGGGAAGAATTGCAAGCCCCAATCCCTAGCACAAAGAGGCTTCAACGGATTACCCGGACCTTTTGGCCAAGAAAAACCTGCTGATCTTTTCAGTGTAGCGCGCGTGCGGTGCGATGCCCAGAACATCTAAGTGCATCACAGACCTGTTATTGCTCAATTTCGTGCGACTAAATGCTGCCTGTCTCTCTATGAAGATATATTTGTACGCCAGTAGTGACAACCACAACCAACAACGACCGAAGCCGAAGCGGAGGGTCTTTGCGATACAAGAAAGTACGTCTATTTAGCAGGCTAGAGTCTCGTTCGTTATCAGAATTAACCACACAAATCACTCCACCAACTAAGAACGGCCATGCACCACCACCCACCGAATCAAGAAAGAACTCTCAATCTGTCAATCCTTCCGGCGTCTGGACCTTGTGAGGTTTCCCGTGTTGAGTCAAATTAAGCCGCAGGCTCCACTCCTTGTAGTGCCCTTCCGTCAATTTCTTTAAGTTTCAGCTTTGCATCCATACTTCCCCCGGAACCCAAAAGCTTTCGTTTCCCGGAAGCTGCCCGCCGAGTCATCGGAGGAACTTCGGCGGATCGCTAGCTAGCATCGTTTATGGTTAGAACTAGGGCGGTATCAGATCGCCTTCGAACCTCTAACTTACGTTCTTGATTGATAAAAACACATTTGGCAAATGCTTTCGCTTCTGTCCGTCTTGCGACGGTCCAAAAATTTCACCTCTAACGTCGCAATACGAATGCCCCCAGTTGTCCCTATTAATCATTACCTCGGAATTCCAAAAACCAACAAAATAGAACCGAGGTCCTATTCCATTATTCCATGCACACAATATTCAGGCGAATGAGCCTGCATTAAGCACTCTAATTTGTTCAAAGTAAACGTACCGGCCCACCTCGACAGTCGGTGAAGAGCACCTTGGTAGGATTTTGAGTTGTGCCGCTTTTATGCGGGCTAAGCTCACCGGTAGGACATCCCACAGACATGCCTGTTGAACACCGCGAGCGGTGAACCGACAGTGTGGGACACAGATTCAACTACGAGCTTTTTAACCGCAACAACTTTAATGTACGCTATTTGAGCTGGAATTACCGCGGCTGCTGGTACTAGACTGGCCCTCTAATAGATCTTCGTTAAAGGATTTAAAGTGTACTCATTCCGATTACGGGGCCTCGGATGAGTCCCGTATCGTTATTTTTCGTCACTACCTCCCCGTGCCGGGAGTTGGTAATTTGCGCGCCTGCTGCCTTCCTTGGATGTGGTAGCCGTTTCTCAGGCTCCTTCTCCGGAATCGAACCCTGATTCCCCGTTACCCGTAACAACCATGGTAGTCGCAGAAACTACCATCGACAGTTGATAAGGCAGACATTTGAAAGATGCGTCGCCGGAACTAGACCGTGCGATCAGCACGAAGTTATTCAGAGTCACCAAGTCAAACGGTGAGCAAGGCAAGCCCACCACCGATTGGTTTTGATCTAATAAAAGCATTCCTTCCATCTCTGGTCGGAACTCTATTTGCATGTATTAGCTCTAGAATTACCACAGTTATCCAAGTAATGTGGGTACGATCTAAGGGACCATAACTGATGTAATGAGCCATTCGCGGTTTCACCTTAATGTGGCTTGCACTGAGACATGCATGGCTTAATCTTTGAGACAAGCATATACTACTGGCAGGATCAACCAGGGTGCTATATATATAATAGCATAGTGCGTAAATGTCCCTTGGCGTCACCCGAGAGACCACACTTCGTAAAGAAAAGTTTGATGAATATTTCTAAACAACGAATTTTCTTACATATATATATCTGATTCGTACGATATTCCCTGAACATAATGAACAGTTTACATCGCGACTAGATATTTTATATATTCTGCGCTTACACAGAGGCTAGACCTTTAACAACCCTCAAAACGGCGGTCTGTACATGAAATTTGCGGTTTGCAGACCCAGTTAATTTCAAACAGTCTCTTTACCCTTCGTTAGATTGAAAACGTCGGGGCGAATTCATCATAAGAATTCAACGTTATAATTAACTTTTATTCTCGCTCGGAGAGTATTAGTTGATTGCATTTGTATATTTTATTTTCCCCATAAGAGTCTTTGCGTCAACGACACATGCCCGCGAATATGCTGTACAGTATGGTTGAAAACTTATAAATAAGGTCCAGAACCCGGCCGTAAACCGACAACCGAACATATACGGCGTATATTATTCTAGACACGGTCTACGACAGTTAGACCTGCAGCGACGGGTCGCCTCGGGTTACCGTGCGATCCATCACCGCGATGGTCTGGACAGGCTATATGGCGGGTCGCAAGAAAATAAATTCTCTAGTACGCGCAACCACTTTAGCAATTTTAGAGCACGTTGTGGTCCAAAAACAAACGTCCTCGCTTCAAAATTGAAATATATATATTTCACTGTGTGTGAGATTGAAAAATCTGCTTTCGCTGATCTTTCATTTTCTTGAAACAACGCAATGAAGCAAATGTTCAAATTCGCATAACTTGAGTAAAATGTGCAGACTATATAGAATACTAACGCAAGCGTTTACTACAATCGATTTTGAAACACTAGACGTTCGTCTAGCGCCCAAAGAATTGATTGAGCTATGCGTTTAAAGTATAATATTCAAAAAGAACGCCGTTTTCACAACGAACTTCGTCATTCGCTCAGGCATCTGACGATACCGAGCAGATATACATGGCAGTGCTCTCACACAATGCATAAGAGCGCTAAGCGGTTGTAAACCGCGTCACGCTGCTTTTGCACACTGCGCAATATTTTTCGACTAGCTCCGGTCAAACGTTAATGAAACGAATGATCATTGCCAGAGGCTTTTGCCCACAGTATATTATACTATAGGAGCACACTTGATTACAGCGATAATTTGTCGAGTAATCACAACATTCAGTTTGCAACTCGCTCCGATCGAACGTTCATAAAACGAATAATCCTCGCTGCAAGAAGCTTTTGATTCATCAGTTCTGCTGCACCACCCACCTTGACTTTAGTCCATTTGTAAAATCCTATATTATCAAAATATATAGATTTCATATTTGCGGTCCACAGACCCAAATAATTTCAACTCGCACCAATCATAAAACGAATGATCCTGCGAGAAGCTTTGCTAGTTCTGCTGCACTTCACATATATTTGAGCGTAGTCAATTTGTAAAATCCTATATTATTAAAATATATAGATTTCATATTTACGGTCGGCAGACCCAAATAATTTCAACTATCTCTGATCGAACGTTTAAAAACGGATGATCCTTCCACTACTTATCTATAGCCGCAAACCAGCATCCGAATATATACGGGGTATATAATTCTAGATATGGCTCACAACATTATTAAAAGTTACGCTAATATATCATTGACAGACTAAAAGTATCGAATATGATATAAAAACTACACCGGGGAATGATATCCGTACCCGCCTGAACAACATAGCGTACTTTAGCCTAAGCTTGCTCGCATCGCACTCGACACGACCTATCCCCCTATATAAGGCGCGCGGCCACAGCGTAAGTATTAGACTGAGTCCCAAGCGACGAGATTTTGACCTGCGGCGAGGCGTCGCTCCGGGTTACGGTGTGAATCGTCAAGACAAAAGTTTGGGAAAATTTCGAACTGTGAACCCTTATGATTTTTTTTTTCGAAAATTTTGTTAGATGTTCAAATAGCTTTATATATATATATAGATAATATGAATTATAGTTAATTATTGAGTTATAAAATGGTATATAAATGGTTAAGTGTGTTCATATAATTTTCTCTAGATTTTCCGATTTTCCCGAATTTTCACGACGGCAACTCGCCTGTAGGCCACACCGTTCGGAATTCGAAGTTGCAATATACCGGAAAACCCTAAGAATTTTGAGACCTCTCTAATGATGTATAATACTTTATATGTTTTCTTTAGAGAAATATCGAATCGTGAGGAGTGTTGCTCTAACCTAACCGCACTTTGCATTTTGACAAGTTAACAACTACACAGATTGCTCTATACTATCTAAACCATAAAAGATACGAAAAAATTTGTTTGTACGAAAGATGCAGAATAAAATTACGAATAAAATGGTATATAAATGGTTAAGTGTGTTCATATAATTTTCTCTAGATTTTTCGATTTTCCCGAATTTTCACGACGACAACTCGCCTGTAGGCCACACCGTTCGGAATTCGAAGTTGCTATATATGGGAAAAAAACTAAGAATTTTGAGACCTTTCTAATGATGTATAATACTTTATATGTTTTCTCAGAAAAATATTGAATCGTGAGGAGTGTTGCTCTAACCTAACCGCACTTTTGCATTTTGACAAGTTAACAACTACACAGATTGCTCTATACTATCTAAACCATAAAAGATACGAAAAAACTTTGTTCGTACGAAAGATGCAGAATAAAATTACGAATAAAATGGTATATAATTGGTTAAGTGTGTTCATATAATTTTCTCTGGATTTTCCAATTTTCATAACGGCAACTCGCCTGTAGGCCACACCGTGCAGAATTCGAAGTTGTGATATATGAAAAAAGAACTAAGAATTTTGAGACCTCTCTAATGATGTATAATACTTTATATGTTTTCTTTAGAGAAATATCGAATCGTGAGGAATGTTGCTCTAACCTAACCGCACTTTGCATTTCAATGTAGTGAATCACACAGATTGCTCTATACTATCTAAACCATAAAAGATACAAAAAAACTTTGTTCGTACGAAAGATGCAGAATAAAATTACGAATAAAATGGTATATAAATGGTTAAGTGTGTTCATATAATTTTCTCTAGATTTTCCGATTTTCCCGAATTTTCACGACGGCAACTCGCCTGTAGGCCACACCGTTCGGAATTCGAAGTTGCAATATACCGGAAAACCCTAAGAATTTTGAGACCTCTCTAATGATGTATAATACTTTATATGTTTTCTTTAGAGAAATATCGAATCGTGAGGAGTGTTGCTCTAACCTAACCGCACTTTGCATTTTGACAAGTTAACAACTACACAGATTGCTCTATACTATCTAAACCATAAAAGATACGAAAAAATTTGTTTGTACGAAAGATGCAGAATAAAATTACGAATAAAATGGTATATAAATGGTTAAGTGTGTTCATATAATTTTCTCTAGATTTTCCAATTTTCATACCGGCAACTCGCCTGTTGGCCACACCGTGCAAAATTCGAAGTTGTGATATATGGAAAAAGAACTAAGAATTTTGAGACCTTTCTAATGATGTATAATACTTTATATGTTTTCTTTAGAGAAATATCGAATCGTGAGGAGTGTTGCTCTAACCTAACCGCACTTTGCATTTTGACAAGTTAACAACTACACATATTACTCTATACTATCTTAACCATAAAAGATACGAAAAAACTTTGTTAGTACGAAAGATGCAAAATAAAATTACGAATAAAATGATGTATAACTCGATATATGTCATGATATATTTTTCATGAGATTTTTCAATTTTCTTTTAAATTAAAAAGTGTTTTAAATTTTTCGCTGTCTTTAAATTCATTTGCGGGTTATGCTTTCTTTTACAATATTGTTTCAAATGATGTAAAAAGTTAAATAAGCGAGGTGCCTCAATATGCAAAAAATTGGCCCATTCTAATATATATATATATATATATATATATATATATATAGTTAAAAATGAACACATTACACTCAGTTTTTTGTACTTACTTTATTTCATACATTGCAGACGTTTCGAGATCATGATATGCCTCATTTTCAGTGTAATTTTGAACAGTGAAAAGTATATAACTAATACATTATCAAATTTTTATTATAAATTATATTCAATTTTAAACCGAAACACCAATTTTCTTTTTTAATGATATATTCAATACAATTAGAAATATTTGAAAACTAAATCTTAAGTGTCGAGAGCTGAAGAGACAACGATGGATATTACTCTATTGCAAACAAAAGGAGAGCGCGCATTGCCACTGCAATTTATTAAAGAGATTAGGATAAATGACTCAAAACAATAAACAAAATGTTTATTTATTTATGAGGTTTATATAAAAGTCATAAAATTTTTTTGTATCAGCTCTCAAAATTTCGCTATTGTTAGTCTAAACTGTCAGCATTGATTCTGCCTTGCTCCGTTTAAATTAGTATTTTTCATGGAATAAGATTTGCAGAATATCAAAATCAAGTTATTAATATTAGCATGATCCACAAGCGTACTTTCGAATTTTTTATTGTTTATTTTTTGCATCGTAATTCTTGCTGTCTGAGTCTTTTATCGAAGTTTTGACAAGCCTGGCAAATATAAGAACAATTACAATCCAAACAATAAATTTTGTGCATTACATATTACTTCTATTTCTATAATCTAATTTGTAATCTTTCTACCTATTACAAACTCAAATAATCGGATACTGATTTTGTGTATAAATGTAAATAATATTACTAAGCTTATACAAAATTTTCAAATTTCTGCGAGGAGAGCTAAAAAATAAATTAAATTTATCATCTTTGACCTGTTTTTAAAAAAAATTCAAATAATATTCCACGAATTAAAATAAATTTAATAAAAATTATATATAGGGTAGCACGGGGCACAAAGGTCCAATTTGTCTTTGAGCAAATATAAATTATATTATGCAAACCAAACCAACTATATCACAACAAATAACACATATCAAACGAACAATTATTTGACTCTTTTCAGTAAAACTGCCAACTACTTTATCATTGTAGAATTGCGTTTTTTGCTGTTTCTCAAAAAATTGTTATCTAGTTTTTTTAGCCCACAGGCGGCATTTTGACGGCCAGGTGGCAAACAGGTTCAATGTCTTATTTTAGTTTCAAATATATTTCTCAAAATAATAACTACATTATTCAACTGATGCAAAATGTAAGTCTCATTGGTTTACGTTTATACAGATAACACTAAAAATTACCTTGAATGGTATTTTATCCGAAATATTTATTTGCAGATTTAAAATGACTATTTATATAATTTATCTTTAGTAAATTGCTTTATTCAACTCAATCTACTTTTTATTTGCTTTTTTTTATTTTTGACACTTTTGCCAGGGTTAATGTTCAGTTCTTCCTCTTCACCGCACCCTCGTGTAAGCTTTTGAAGTAGTTATATAAAAAAGTGCGCATAAGATACATACGCGATGGAATTAAAACTTTTTTTATTGGACGCGAGAACAATTAAGTTAAAAATAAATTTATTAGATATGATTAAAATATAGTTTATTGGTAATATGGTAATATTGGTATTAATGTCAACCACTATACCACTATTTTAGAACAATAAATTAATTACTATCATACTTCAAACATGACATGGTTAGTTTAAGATAACTAAAGCTGAGACTATTTCAGTCAGCAAATTGTCTAAATTTACTCGTGAGAAAGCTACATCAATAGTGGTTTTATATCTTGCAGATGATTGAATTGAACAATTATTCTTCGTTAAATTTAGTTTATAATCTAAAAAATCAATTGATGTTAGAGATTCCTCCGAATGAAACTTGAAATTGGAATCTCCAGAAAGAAGTAATAGTATCTCATTGTAAATAGTATTTAAAAGACCTTGATCTTTAATAGAGAAGTTAAGTAGATTATAATGAATAAGTTCTATAATACTTGATTAGTTTTATGAGTAAAGCTCAATTCATTAATTATTTATCTAAATATACAACTTTGTAATACTTTATCTTGAGATCAAGCATGTATGATATTGTATGCTTTGATATTTGAACAACAATAGTCAAATATCATCAAAACTGATTTGCTGTTGAAAGTCTAGCGGGTTAAGAGTCTTGCTGTTAGAAAGTTGTTTGTACCAATATTTCGATTTCATTTTCGGCCTTGATTTTATTTTTACGCAAGTTTGACATAACAGAGTTTTTAATAAATTAATAAAATTACCATAAATTTAGTAATTATTGCTCTAAGTTTAATTTACTGAAAGGTTAAACAAAGTTTATGTACCCCCATGATTGGGGCTTCTTCAGAGCCAGAACAGGAAACACACCATCAAATACATGTGGCCGAACATCCTATGATGAATTAATCCTATGATACTAAAGATACTGGGACTGCACCTATGCCGACTGTCTCATGGCAAGTCGTAAAATCATCAAGTGAAACACCTAAACGTAGGCAAACCTCATTAAACAATTCATTTGACAATTCAACAAAAGTATCAAATAGATTCACATATTAAATTTGACAGCAGAAACATCAAATTGCAATACAGTTAACCAAACTGATAAAAACATCACTATGACTGCCACTAAAATACAAAGACCCCCACCAATATTTGTGTACGGCATTACAGACTGCCCGGATATGAGAAGTGATTTAAATAAAATCATAGAAAAAAATGAATATATATTTAAATCTATGCCAAATGACATTATTAGAATAAACACTAATTTACCAGACCAATACAGGGCAGTAATCAAGTTTTTTTAAATGAAAAAAATGTAGTACATCACACATATCAGATAAGCCAGGAACGGTCTTATTGAGTCGTGATAAAAAATATACACCATACATATGACACCAATGAAATAAAAAATGAATTAGGAAAACTTAATTTTAAACTTTGATTTTTAAGGAGTATAATTAATATGAAACAACACAAAACCAAGTTGCCCTTAAACATGTTTTTATTGATTTAGAACCTGCAGAAAACAATGGCAAAATATATAAACTAAAAAAATTGCTTAATCATATGATTATGGTGGAACAGCCACGTAAAAGCAAAGGTGTTATTCAATGTACAAAATGTCAAATGTATGGACACTATAAAAATTATTGCAACATACATTTTGCTTGCGTTAAATGTGGTGGACCTCATAATACTTCAGCATGTAAGATAGAAACATCTACTACAGCAACATGTATTCTATGTGGTGGTGCTCATCCGGCTAACTACAAAGAAAGTCATTTCTACAATGATTATTATAAACAATATAATTATAACTTTCAAGAAAGAAGACGAACCACGGATAGAATTAAAACATCAAATACAGAAGAAACCAGGCGGCCAATAACTAATTCTTACAGTGACCATAGAAGCTATTCTGAAATATTAAAGTTACAACGAAATAACGAAAACGATCAGTCACAGGTAACCGTTGCTCTTATCACATTTATTAATGATTTTAAAGGCATGTTCAAGGACACAGATTTATAGTGGGTGGTTATTTTATACAGTGAAAATACCTTATCGGGCTCTAGACTTACCACTCCTAAAGGTAAGCAGTTGGCACAAATGCTGTTAAACAAAAATTATTGATTCTTATCGACTGGAATACCAACTTATTGGCTTACGGACAGAAACAAACACACTGATCTTCTAGATTTTTATATAATAAATGGAATTTTTTATTTAAACACAAACATAGAAGATAATTCAGATTAATCATCAGATCATACACCTATTATAGCAACAATTAGCTATATATTATTTAACATATAGCTATAATTAATTAATATGGTCTTTTTAATAGTAAAACAAACTGGAACTCTTTTAGACAAGAAATCGATTCTAAATTAGACCTTAAAGTCAGATTGAAATCTGAAGCAGATATAGAGAATAACTTATATTTTTACATAAATATTCTGAACCAATTCATTTTAACGCCCCAATAAAAATGGAATCACTATCATTGGCCAAAAGTGACAAAGAAATGGCAAATTTGTTTGCAAATTATTTATCGAATGTGTTCACTCCAAATGATGATATTATTGACAACGATATAAGGAATGCTCTAAAATCAATCCATGGCAATTCTATAATTATAAAAAAGGAACACCAAAATAAATAAATGAGTTTATTAAACTTATAAACAATAAGAAGAGTGCAGGGATAGATAACATAAAAAAGGGTCTTGAAAAAATTGTCAAGAAAAACAATTGTTCTGCTGACATATATTCATAATGCCAAAGTGTTTTAAAATTTCAGAGGTTATAATGATTTTAAAACCAGAAAACCAGCTTCAAATTCGTTCGAAGAGTTGTATTGGCTAATTGGCAGGAGTTCAAATATGTGCTATAAAAACAAACTCCTTTCATATAAAACGATATTTATCCCAATCTGGACATACGGAATTTAGCTATGGGCGTGCGCAAGCAATTCAAATATTTAAAAAATACAAATAGCGCAATCGAAAATTTTCAGATGCATTGTGAACGCACCCTGGTATGTTACAAATGGCACTCTACATAAAGACCTAAAAATAAAAACAATTAATAAAATGATAAAAGAAAGGAGCAAAAATTACTACGAAAAACTACCAGGTCACCCAAACATATATTTAAAAGAATTAAGCGAGGAATATCCCACTCGAAGATTAAAAAAAATGGCCATACGATCTTAAAAAAAATGTCAAAAAACATAATAATAGGAGATAATCTCTTAAATGCATTTACATCCAGCAAATGTATACTATTTTGATTGGCAATAAAACTATGCAAACAAAAAAAAATTTTTTGGCTTTACTTTTAGAAACAGTAAACAATCCACTGATACTGGTCTCTAGAAATAATTCCAAACAGAAAAGCTGTTCATTATGAGTTTTATTGTATTCATATATTATCTCGTCAAAAAAAAAAATTGAAATTTTAGTAATCTACGCGCTCGAGCGGATTAGAACTAAAGAACAAAACCATTCCTTTTGAGTTTCTTATATCAAGTATAGTTTTATTTATATTTATCATTATTGTCACATTCTACATATACATGGAGAATATGTAGAATGTGACAAGCGTGACAAGCGTGAACTATGTCATCAGTATCAATAATTGATTTCTTATGTAATTTTTTACATACATATTTATCTTGGTTATCCGAATGATAAGTTATATATACATATCTGTAGAAATAAAAACTACAGTACAATCTATCTTTCCTAGAAAAATATTTGCAAATGAAGTCACTTCACAGATATAATACAGCAACTATAGGGTGGTCCAATTTAGTGTTTGGAATTTGAACTACCAATTTTTTTACTTTAAAATATCAAATAATCTCATTGATGTGACTAATATTTAGTTGAAAGTTTGACATTTACGAAATGGAACGCTATTCGTTTGAAGAAAGTTAGGAAATATTAAATTATTTGAAGAAGGAACCGCCGTAACCGTCTATGGCGATCGCTACCGCTCAATGTTGAACAATTGGTTCTTTGAAGAAATTGCAGCTGGAGACTTGAACGATATTTGGTTTCAACAGGACGGTGAAACGAGTCACACAGTACACGCCACAATCGATGTTTTGCGCCGCATTTTCGGAAATCGAATAATCAGCAAAAATGCTGATGTAAATTGGCTACCAAGAAGCTGCGATTTGACGCCATTGGATTATTATCTTTGGGGAGCGGTGAAAGATAAATGTTATGCCAACAATCCAGAAACAATTCAAGACCTCAAGAGCGTAGTTCAAGCTGCTATTGCTAAGATAATGTTCAAAACAATCGAACATGTACTCAAAAATTGGGCGGATCGAAAGGGCTACTGCCTTTGACCGAAATTATTTTTCATAAATAAATATCATGAATCAACCTATTAAATAAATGTTCAACCACTGAAAAATATTGAGCCGTTTTTATTTTATAGCAACATTAAATTCTATAAAATGGGCCACCCTTTATGTATATTAGAATACAAACCTTACGATTCTTGTGAACAAACAACACGATATTTTCAGATTATAACCTTAGATTATAGTAGTAGTAGGGTTGAAATTTGACATTTCGTAATTCAAAAAAACTAACAACAAAAGGTAATACTTTTGTAATGGATTGTCAAAGGTCACCGCTTATCTTCCGATAGCAAAGTCGTAAGAATCAAGGTGTTGGCTGGTTATAATCCTTTTCCCTCTACTTACAAATATTGTTGTTGAACAATGCTTAACTTTACTGGTTTTTAAGATATTGATGGTCGACCTTTTGATCACAAACTTTCATATATAACTATCCGTTCTTCGATGAAATCATAGCAAGTTTTGCCAGTTTATTCTTCAAAATTATTGGAAAATTACCATTAGTAAATTATATTTTACATTGCATTACAATTGAAAATTACATTCTTATTTACTATTATACAAACTTCCAGAGCAGATTTTTTTATCTTTTTCAATTTGTAGAGTAATTTAATGAAACATGAACGATGTCTGACTGTGTCTTAAATGCATAGATGAGTTTGACATATCATTTGAAAGGAATTTCTTCAAAACTTGAAGACATTTTTCAAGCCGTAAAAATATATACATAGTGAATCATTTCTCTGCTAAACTCGTTCTAATACTGGAACTATTGATACATTTAATAGAATGCGAGTTGTATAATCATTTTTCAAAATATTTTATTCCAGAAAACTTGTAATTGTGTGTATTGACATTAATAAAAATTTTATAGGCGTGTGTTCCAAATCCATTATTTGTATCATCAGCAACCTTCTTATTTAAGTTATTGACTGTTATAACTCGAAATAAGTTATTCGACAATTCCTTCCTTTCTATTGAATCCATATTTAGGATCGTAATTTATATAACCTAAATAAAACTAAAAAAAATAATAAACTTATAATAAACTAACAAACTAATAATTATAATAATAAGTTCTTTGAAAAGTTGATATTTTGTGTGTGTAATAACATTTTCGACCCGTTTAGTAATGTTTCATAAGTAGTGGCGCATCGCATCGTTAAAAGTAAATTGCTGGTACTTCCTGTACCGTATCATATTTATTGATAAATTGAACATATTGATCAATAATCAATGAAAAGTATTCAATAATTAATTTCAATTGTTCTTATATTTTCAAATATATTATTTATTATTATAAATACTGTAAATTGGGCGACGAGCGTATTATGCAAACAAGTTTTTTTTAAATTTGATTTATTTGGTAATTAATATTTTTTTCAAAACATTGAAAGTTTTCAGAATTTTTTGAAAAAAATCGTTCTTTTTAATATTTGAGAAACTGAAATTTCAAAATATTTTAAATTTTTTGTAAAAAAACGTTTTTTTTAAATTTTGATATTTTTTGAAATTTTATTTTTTTTGTAAAAATAATAAGAAAATTTGAAAAATTAAATTTCTTATAACTGAATTTTATTGAAATTTTTTATTTTTACAAAAATTTTCAAAAATTACGAAATTTTCTCTAAATGAATGTTTTTTGAATTAATCTAATCCGATGATAGGTTCTCTCAAAAACTGCATGACCATTTTTAGACCCTTTGCGCTCAATACTTCCGAAACGGCTAGACGTGTCTTTTGCAAAAGCGCCTCGCGATCGAGTACGAACCGAATATTTTATCAATCATTCAAACATTTGTATGAACTATATAAGTGAACTTTAAAATTCCCGTATTATCAAAACTTATTACAAGTTTAGACGTATATTCCAACAGCAATGAATGTTTAAATAAGGTTAAATAGAGTGTTCGGCCGTCTGATCATCTAGTGGATGAGCAGCATTAAAAACATTATTGGAGAAAATTAAAGCAAATTAAGTAAATGTATGATAATTGAACAAGATATCAATGAATAATATTACTTATTGAACCTATATTTGGGCAAACCTATACGTTGCAGATTTTATGAATGCACTTATTTGTACATATATTTTAAAATATTAATAATTAAATTTCAGAACCTGATGGATGCGTTAGAGGTTTGTGACGATTCGAGCTATATAGCTTCCGATTTTTATGATTCGGATGAATGATGTTTCGAATTGCTTGAGACAAATTCAAAATCAAGTATTCTTCAAAACTTCGAGCAATTAATTATTTTATCTCAAGTGTAGCTGAAACGAAATAAATATATTTAAGGTATATGATGTATTTTAATGAACGCACTTAACGCATTATAATATTTAGGTAAAATTTGGAGAAAATATCTGGCTTTGTCAGCATTATATTATTAAATATTTAGTAAACGCTTAACGAGTTACATTAATTATTTTATAGGCAATTTTGATTATATTGCGCTAAAAATACTTCAATAAACAATATCAAATATTGCAATTCATTTTTCCATTTCAACATGCTTACATAATTAGCACGTAATCATTTCAGCGTCTTGTCAGACCATAGGTTAACTTCGTTAAAAACTTTTTTCATGATAATATTTTACACTAATTTACAATTTTATAATTTGATATTATATAATCGATTATGATCGCTATGCGAATCAAATTTGTGCACGAATCATCTGTTATCAAAAGACCGTAAACAGTGAATTTCTGTTAATTGTTTCGAGATAATACTTGTAAGTACCATATACGAAAATTGATAATTATTAAGATTAAAACCAGTAAAAATCAAGAACTTTTAAAAAATGTACCAGTATGTTTTCATATACTAATAGCAAAGCGTGATCTATTAATTCTTTGAAAATTAAAAATAAGGTAAACGTTGTTGTGGTATTCACCCTTTACAATAGTTATAAATAATATTATAAATTCGATGTAATAGTCAATATGAATAACGCAATTGGTATGACTAAGCTTGCAATATTGTACGCAACAAAGTATTGCAGATAAGCAACATTGTATACAAGCCCGTAACGGTTTTCTTCGATAACAAACCACAAAACTACGTCTAAAGTAAATATGAGTGAGTCATTTTAACGTATTTTTCTGGATGATTGCGTCACCATCAGAGATTATAAAAAGCCGAGAGACTACCGAACGGTGCTTATTTCTCGACTAAACGCCAAACAGTTCACATCACTCTTATTCAAAATATCAATTGTGTAATAAGTGTAACCAAGTAATGAATTAAATAAAATTTATAAATGACTTCAGATGTTTAATTAAATATTCCACAGTGAAAGCTTAGCAGCAGAAGAACCTAAATTTTAATTGTTGGCATCGTTGGACGCAACATAAATTGTTGTTAACCCAGGGGTGAACAACATTAAATTGCTGGCAGCGTTGGGATTGCCACAACATTAAATTGGTGGCAGCTTGGGATTCTGCGATTTTTTTTTTTTAAAATGCTAAATTATTTACCATAACATGTTTTGAACATAGAATTATTGCATATTTGGAAACCGGATATTTGAGAAAATACGCCGAAATATAGCAATAATTAGATTCAAGAAAAGGTAAAAAGCTTTACTGGAAGTGGGAATATTATTGAAATTACAAAGTGAAGACTCCAAAAATCAAGAAGTAAGAAAAGAGAAAAATCGTAACAAGAAGAAACAAGAAAATCAAATTAATAATCAAGAAACAAAGAAGAGAAAGAAGATAATATAAATCAAGAAAGAAAAAATCAAGAAGTTCAAAGTGTTATATTTAGTGAAGTGGAAAATCAAAGGTGAAAAATAAAATAAAATTGTTATGAAGCGATACAAATCATTGTTCAAGGTTACAAAAGTTTAAGTGATTGTGAATTCGAGTGAACCAAAAGGATATTAAATTATTGATTACAACTCATTGTCAGTAAGCTTATTTTTAATGATTTTTTTGTAAATTTTTGCGTTTCTATTTCAATAGTTTTACACATATTTTTTTCAAAAATGAATGAACTAGTAGATATGCCGCGCGAAGGTAAATTAAATATTCAAACTGCTATAGCTTTAATTCCGAATTTCAATGGAGAACCTTCAAATCTTCCTTCATTTATCACAGATTGTGATGCTTTAACGGTGGATTTGAGTCCATCAGAAGCGGAAAAATTGCTTACAGTTATAAAATTGAAATTAGACCCACAAATTTTTGCAAAAATCCAATTTATTAATTTTGAAACGTGGGAAGATTTAAAATGTTATTTAGCTAAAGAATATGTTGTAAAACGACCCATTTCTAGTTTATTAAACGAATTGAATAACTTAAAACGAAAATACAATGAAACAGTAAAAAGTTTTGGAAACAGAATTGAAGAAATTTTACGACAAATTCATTATTCAAACACAATTAGAGTAGGACATGACTATGCAACAACAACACAAGTGACATTCGAACGAGTAGGTGTAAAAGTTTTTGAAAATGGCTTAACAGAACCTCTAAAAACTTTAGTAAAATGCTGTCGATTTTCTGATATTAAAGATGCCATTGACTTCGCTTTGCAAGAAGAAGCTGGTCAAAATCCGTCAAATATCAGAAATAATCAAAATAATAATATAACATGTTACATTTGCAAAAAACGTGGTCATATTGCTCCACAATGTTTCTTAAATAAAAAGAATAACGCTAATTCAAATAATAACCAAATGTTTTGTAATTATTGTAAAAAACCAGGTCATTTAATTTCTGAATGTAGAAATCCAAATCGAAGAAATTTTAATACAAATCGAAATCATTACAACATGTCAAAAACTTTTATTACCCCTACCAACGAACACAGACAAGAGTGCAACTATTCGCACACACATGCAGAAAATGCATCAAACGCACATACCCACAGTATGTCAAACTGTGACGAAAACCAACAAACCACAAATTCCCAAACTCAAAACCCAAAACCAACAACATCAGAAAACAAAACTATTACAGTACGTGAACTAAATGCACAATTTTTCAGTTCATTTTCAATAAATAAAACCGAAGAAAAGAAAATAAATTCCAAAAACAAAAACGTTTCGTTACAAATAGAAAACAAAACTTTTTGCAAAAAACCAATCAAAGAACAAGATTTAAAAATTGATAAACAGAAATTGAAAGACAAAGACAAAATCAAAGAAATACATGACAAAAATGTTTTAACAACATCAAGTAACAAAATGAAACAGAAAGACAAAATTTCAAACGAGCCACAAATTTCACAAAAGCACGAAACGCACTCAGGAAACAGAAAAACAGACAAAGATTTTACGAACAAAAATTCAGAATTACAAACAAACGAAGCAAGCAAAAAAGTTGAAAAACCAGAGGTAGTTACAACTACTACCAAACATCCTTATCAAGAAACCAAATCAAAGAAATCCTACGACAAGTACGTAAAACCACAACGCACATTTAAAAACGATGATTTAGAGTTATTAACAGACAAAAATCCTTATGCAAGTAAATCTAAAAAGTTGATGCCTCTATTTAAAGATGCATACAGAGTTGTTGAGACGAATGGTACAGGACGGATCATACGGATCAACGACAAAGGACATGCCAACTGACAACGATTTTTTTTTGCGAATTGAAATTTACAAAACCAAAAATAAAATAAAATATTACAATTGTCAAAATAGACAACAAGTTAAGTTACAAAGAAAATATGAATTATATGTTAGAAAGAGATAAAAAACAAATGAATTAAAATAAAATTGTCACAACCAAAGATTCTCAAACTTTTTTCACAAATATTAAAATTTATAATGTAAATGAAATCAAGTTTTTTTAAAAAAAAAAGAGCATTGTTATATTATAAGTCATGATAATTATTATAAAACTGTTTATATTATTATTAATCAATGAAATGTCATATTTTGAAATATTATAAAGATGTTATATAACTCAACTGTAATCATGAAATTTTGAAAAATATTACCATTGAAATAAAATTATGCTTAATTGTAAATTCATGATATTGTTCTACAATAAATACAATTTTTGATTTTTTTTTTTTTTTTTTTTTTTTAATTTTTCGAAATTTCATGAAGAAAAAAATGTATTTGAAATATTATATGAACTTCAACATTATATTAATTATATCCAAACAAGTAATTATAAGAAATCTGTACAATGTAATAGCATGAGCACAAACATTTTTTTTGAAGCACCCGGAATGCTTTCTTTTGTGAACGCACGAGGGCGCGCGTTTTTTCGGCGGGTGAGGTGTTGTGGTATTCACCCTTTACAATAGTTATAAATAATATTATAAATTCGATGTAATAGTCAATATGAATAACGCAATTGGTATGACTAAGCTTGCAATATTGTACGCAACAAAGTATTGCAGATAAGCAACATTGTATACAAGCCTGTAACGGTTTTCTTCGATAACAAACCACAAAACTACGTCTAAAGTAAATAGGAGTGAGTCATTTTAACGTATTTTTCTGGAAGGATGATTGCGTCACCATCAGAGATTATAAAAAGCCGAGAGACTACCGAACGGTGCTTATTTCTCGACTAAACGCCAAACAGTTCACATCACTCTTATTCAAAATATCAATTGTGTAATAAGTGTAACCAAGTAATGAATTAAATAAAATTTATAAATGTCTTCAGATGTTTAATTAAATATTCCACAGTGAAAGCTTAGCAGCAGAAGAATCTAAATTTTAATTGTTGGCATCGTTGGACGCAACATAACTGTTGGTGACGGCCTCAACATAAATTGTTGTTAATGCAGGGGTGCACAACAACGTACACTATTCCGGGATAGTACATTATTACGGGAGTCATCAACAAAAAATAATGTTATTCAATAGCACATCAATTATAATTTGAATCCTAATAAAATAGTACGATTTTCGAATTTAAATATTCGTTTTTAAAGCCGTAAAAAGCTTTTGACAGCATCGGTCGTAACACGATCGTCATTTCGTACTATCTTGTTAGCGAGTTAGGTTATGTGACGGTGCCATTGCTTAAGGTTTTCTTTCGATTCCGATAAGCTTAATCGATTCAAATATGTGAAATTTTTTATCAGTAATAGTAAGAAATTAGTTTTATAGTTAAATCGATCATATATTGGTAAAAAAATTGTCAATTTCATGACTCCCGCAATTAGGTTCACACAACTAAACCACTGAACGTAATTCGGTGAGAATCCCGCAATTACGAGAAGTAGACTTGAAATAGTTTTATCTTTTATTTTCAACTGTGCTTCAATTCGGCGGTGTTTTTGGTGTTAATAAGTTTGCTAATGACTACAGAATACTGTAACGTAATTACGGTATATGTTTTTTTAAATTTTTAAACCTAATAATTGAGTTTAAAATGACTACTCTTTAGTAAGAAAGTATACGATTTTTTTCACTTATTTGCATTGTTCCAATATACCTAGAATATTGTAGTAATAAGAGAATCATTTATTTCTACCGTTTCATCTATAATCAATTATTTCTAATATATAAATTGAATAAAAATACAGGTATACCCCGTATAGCGCACGGTACTTATAGGGCGCTGGTATGTATGTATGTATGCAGAGATCTAGGGACATTCTTGTAAACACGATAGTTTTGATCCGATTAAGCTTTTGGAATATACTTATATTCTAAAACTTCTAAAACATACAAAATTCCCAATCGAACCTGATTTAAGCTAGTAGTTATTGTTAACTTGAAAGACTTTAAAGATTATTTTAAAGTCTTTAAAGATTTACGTTTGTTGGTAGAATTGTAACTTTTATTTCAAGTTTAATTTTTTTATTTTGAGTTTAAATTTTATATTTATTTTAAGTTTATATTTTTGTTTAATTGCCGTTAAAAATTATTCCTTTATTGTTTCATTTATTTGATTTACCAAAACAGTATTGATAATGATTATTATACTGCTATTACTATAATAATACCAGCTTTTATTTTATTTTTATTTTAGAAGTTTTTCAACTTCTTATATTTTTATGATTTTTATACTACTAAATAAATGTTTAAAATGATATCAGAGTATTATTTTATAATTTACCGTACTTTTTATAACCTATTCAACTATATTTATCAAGGCAATACGATCAAAAATTTATGCTTCGAGCGCTATCACGGAATAGTGTACAGCGACTCCCGGCATTATATTCACGAACCGAGTTTTATCACGGAATTAGAGACAAACGCGTAGTTCACCAAAATGCCGATTATTTCTATAAATGACGTTCTACGACAAAAAATCTTGTTTTATAATAATCTTAAAGGTCTAATTAATAAAATATAACAGATTTAGTTCGTCCACATTCCTATTGTCTCTAAAATTCGTCTTTAAAGTCAAACGTTCCTTAACATCCCGTAATATGGTACGTTTACCTTATATTATTTGGAAATTGTGCTGATTAATTTTTACCAAAGTTCAATGGAATCGTTTCATTGTAATTGATTGTTAAAAAAATTGTACGACGAAAAGGTTAGGAAACATATTAACGAAAACATTAGAGACTTACAGTCAGTCAAGCAAGGGCGTGGTCGACTTTGACGACAGTTAATGAAGGATTTTGCTCTAATTTTTTTGCGAGCCGACAAAGGGAATCTTTGTCTTTGATGCATGGCCAACAAAAATCTATTTGTCGTTTATCTTTTAAAAAAGAATTAACCCGTGACCCTTCGGGGAGGGGGGTATAAGTGTATGAATATAAATACCTGTAACTTATAATTATAAAAGTAAATTATAAACGTTGTATTTTAAAGATCAATATATATCAAACTAAATAGTGGTTTCATTCACATATATAAATTTACATAGCTGATTCCTGCAGAAAGTTTCATCTAACCATCGCAAGCATATTTATCTTGACCACCACTTGTCGGAAGCTGCAAATGGGCACTTCTGCAGAGAGAAATACTAGCTAAGTCAATTCTATTGCTAGATTTCCATTATTTGAAAAATTTCTATTTCACTAGAATAATAATTTATCAATGCCGCTTAATTTGTCAAGCAAACAAATTTAATATCATTACCGAAAGAATATTATTATAGAGATGTATTGATATATATTTATTTATATATTACTGTGTAATAGCAATCAGTAATGCTGACTGATTTAAATTCAATTAAATATCAAATGGCAATCTAATGATAATCAGCTAATATTTTAAATACCGCAAGTGCCACCGTAAGATGTTTACTGTTTCATTTTACCAGGTATATAAACTACTGAACTTAGTTAGTCAGAGTTGCTCTAATGTCAGCAAAGTTGCTGTAAGTCAACACAGAGTTGCTGTAGGCCATAGCAAAATTGCTGTTGGCCAAAGCAGAGTCCCGGAATTAGTCGTTAGCTTAGTGTTGTATGCGGTTCTATAATAATAATGTACTGTCTAAAGTAATCAATCAGTATTGTTCTTATAAGTGCAAAGACATTTTAGCCTATACCGTTTACTAAGAGCTCAAGGCGTCCAAAGTACTACTCCCAATTAATAAATTTATAACAACCGCCCTGCAAGGCATTATTGGCTAGGACATACAAGGAGGAAAAGTAGCAACCCTCTATCAATGCCAGCCATCAATACCAACCACGCTACCCAACTGAAAACATTCAATATATATTGTTAATAATTTAGTTGTATTTGTGAATGCTTTCATCATTTTTACATTGAAATGAGTATAATTGTTGAACATATTATAATTGATAATAATGAGTTACTTGTCTTAATATTAGATGCCATTTATTTGCCATATATAATCTGTACGGTTAATAATTTAGTAAAGTAAACAGATAACGCGTCCCTCAAAGTTTTGGTGAAAATTATAATTATTTTTGTTTTTAATATTCTTCGATTTTTCGTAATATTTAATTAAAATGGCAGAATCAAAAAAGTTATTGTCTACACGCCAAAATATTTAAATTAAATTTGAAAAAACTTGGAGTAGGGATCTTCAAGGAGAGCCTTCAAATTCATTTAATGTATCAAAATCTCGGCCGCAAATAAAGTTTTTTTTTCTTTTTTTTTTTCTTTTTATAAATTACATTGAGCAGTTAATTTGATAAATAACCAGTGGTTCACCTTTTATTAATGTACTAAATTATGTCTAAGTTAAGTGTTTGTATTATAAAAAAAAAGAAACTCAAATATATACATAAAATATGGTAGAACAGCTTATTATCGATTAAAGTGTTAAATCTATTGAATGCGTCTTATTTTATACATGGTGTTGTAAAGACTTGGTATCAGTTCATTTGGATGTTGAACAATTTTGCTTTTGTAGTTAGGGCACTCCTTTTAATTTCTTCGCTGATTGTGAGTGTATCGGTGTTTGATGAATCAACCATGTGGGTATATATCTTGGCGCGAATATTGCTTGTCTAAGTATTTTATTTTGAAAACTTTGCTTTATTTGTATATTACTGACTTTAACAGCACTCTATAGATGAATGCCATACATCCAAACTCGTTTGAGGATAACCTTGTTTAATGAAATTTTATTGTACATTGATAAATTTGATCTACTGCTGAGGAGCCAATTCATCAACTGTTAAAGGTGTTCTATATGTTTAAGTTTTTTTTATTAGTGTGTATTTTTCAGTTTAGTTTTTTGTCCAGTTATATACCCAAATATCTTACGTGATCTTGGCTTGGAATTTGTTCGTTATAAATTTGCGGTCTGCCAATAAAGCCAGATTAGTATTGATGAATTAAGGAAAGTCAGCAGTGTAAAGTAAAAATAACGTAAAGCCTAAGGCACTTAACTTCCTTGTAGGATTGCCGCGTTCACTTTTCTTAACTCCGACCGCATGCCACTGATATCAACATAAAACTTTGGTTGCAAAGATATGATTGTAGCAGTGAGTGAATTGAATAAGGTAGATTTATTTTAACTTTACTCAAAAGACCTTTGTACCAGATTTTGTCAAATGCCTGAGACACGACCAGAAATACTGCAAAACAGTACTCCTTGCAGTGTAAGGCAGCGTTGGTTAACAACTCGATGAACTTGCTGCAAGGTCGAATGCTTTGCCGAAAAACCAAATTGTTAAATTTTGGAATTATATCATTGAAATTTAGATTATTATTTATTCGACTCAAAAGACATCTTTCAAAAAAATTTGATATAATCGGCTGATAGGTCTATATGATGGTGCTAGGTGTTGGGCTTTACCAGGCTTTAGAATTAGTATGATTTTTGCAATTTTCCATGCAGTAAAATACTTTCGAATTCTCAGGGTTGCACTAAAGACAATGGTAATGAATCTGAATACAATAACGGCCGATTCTTTTAACTTTTTAATTGATTCATGGTCTTGGTCATGATGTTTACCAGTTTTGTTTTTGTTGATTTGACGTTTTACTTCTGATAATTAAATTTTTATAATAGAATCTTTGTCTTGAGGTTTATTCTGTAGATTCTGGTTGATAAAATTTTCAGCATCATCTGAGGAGCTGGATGAAAAGAATTAAATAGATGATTTGCAAAGATTTGTGATTTATCTATTGGGTTTCTAGCCCAAGATTGATTGGATTTTCTTATAAATAAAATTTGTTTTATTGTTTTTTTTTTGTTTTTTTAGTCGCCTTTCACAATGAATATTGATATCCTGATTTGGAGTAAGATTATTGAGGTAATTATATCGAATTATTAATTTTTGTGTTGAAAAATTAGTGCTTTCAGGCCTCTGCAAGCTTGATAAAAGTTTTCTTTATTTTTCAGTGAGCGCGTTAATTGCCAAAATCTACATTATTTTATTAACAATATTTTGTTTAATATTTATAGGACAATATGATTTTCGATTGCCTCCGAACTTGGGTGTAGAACTTATAGCCGCATCTTAAAGTATATTAGTTAGTTTTTATATTGCATTGTTGATATCATGATCATGTTTGAGGGGAATGTTACGGTTTACTTTGCTTCCAAATGTATTTCTAAAAGCAATCCAGTTTGTCAAATAATTTGTTAAATGGCGATCACTTGGGCCAGACTTTAAAACTGTTGAATATTTCAATATTACCAGGGAGCGATCAAAACTTAAATCCAGACAATATTTAATCCTCAGTAAGTTTTCATTAATATTTTTAACTACAAAAAAGTTCAAAAGGCCTGGTAAGTTACTCAAAACACTTGGCCAATACGTCGGTTCCCCAGTTCAAATAGAATTATAGTTATTTGAGTCGATTGATTTAAGAAGTTTACGACCACGAGGGGTAATTAACCTTGAGCCCCAAGAAGTGTGTTTGACATTGTAATCACCTCCTGCTATAAATTTATTATCGAATTTACTAAAAAAGATTAAAAATTGATTTTTTCAAATAATATGCTTCGGAAGAGAGTAGAGAGCTTAAACAGTGAGCGCATACAATGTTCGGTTAATACTAACACATCTTGCTTGCATGTGATTTTCACATATTGGTTTTAGCTCATATTGACGAATATTAGATCTCATTATTATTACCGATCCACCGTGTGCTATAACAAATCAACTCTTACGGGCATAAAGTTTTTAACTTGTTCAACATAAAACATCGCATAACAAAAGCCCCTCTTCATCTCTTCATACTTGAAATTGAGCAGAGTTCAAATAACTCAGATTTATAAAGTTGAATTCATTAATAGAGCTTAAGTAAAGATAGAACCTAAAAGATCTACAAAAGATGAAGTACAATGTTCAAAATGTCAACTATTTAGGCATACATTGCAATCATAAACCCCGATGTATTAAATGCGGTGATAAACACCTTTTTCATGATTGCTTATGGAAAGATCGTATTAATGAAATTGTCAAATGTGCGAATTGCGGCGAAAAAAATCTAGCAAATTATAAAGGCTGCAGAGTCTATAGGAAAATAATATCTCGCAAATTTACTCCTTTAAGACCCAGGATCTTACCTTCTTCTAACTCAATATATAACAACCAGATTCCACAAAACCTTTTATTTACTCAGGCAACTAGATCAGTAAATACACAGCAGATTACTAATCCAGAATTAATTTCTCAGTCCAAAATCCAAAATAATTATATATCTGAATTAAAACAAATCGTAAAATCTTTAGTCGACCGAATGAGTGTAATGCTTAATTTATTAACATCCCTGGTTACTAAGATTCATCCATGAATCATTTCATTTGAATTGCTGTCTGGAACTCAAATGGATTGGGTAATCATACTAAAGAAATTATACATTCTCTTAATCTTCAAAAAATAGATATTCTACTAGTCTCAGAAACCCACTTCACGTCGATAAGTTTTTTCAAGGTTTCAAATTATAACCTATACAAAACTAATCATCCTGATGGAACAGCCCATGGCGGAAGTGCTGTGCTTATAAAATCAACAATTAAACATTATATGGCTCAGTCTTATGCGGAACATTTTCTTTAAGCAACTAATGTTATGATTGAAACTTCGATTCGGGCTTTAACTGTAAGTGCATTATACTGTCCGCCAAGACATAACATTTCTCATGAAAAATTTAGTGATTTCTTCACATCTTTGGGATCAAATTTTTTAGCTGGAAGTGATTATAAAAACCCCCCTAAACATTGTTTATGGGGTTCGAGATTAAGCAATCCAAGAGGTAAGCAACTTTATAAATCCATGGTTAACTGCGGACTTAAACATTTATCAACAGGTGAACCAACTTACTGGCATGGAGACACTTCTAAAATTTCAGACCTTCTACACTTTTGTATATTCAAGGGTATATTAGATAAATAACTAAAATCTGAATCAAGTCTTGACTTATCTTCTGTCCACAGTCCAGTCATTGTTACATTTAGCTCAAAGTTCAAATTGCAATCTAAAAATAAATACTTGACGTATTTATATAACAATTTTGAATAATGTTTATTAGTAATTGTTGGTAACACTCGTCATGCACACATTTATTAGTGTCGACCATTATACACATTTATATAATGATAAATTATAAATTATATATTTATGATTGCATTAAAAATATGTATAATTTTTATAAACAATAATGAAATCAAAGTCATACTTAAAATATGACATGATCAGTTTAAAATAATTGCTGCTTAATAAATTCTATAATATTCGTTCACACAGTGGATTATGTTAAACAACGCCTAAACAAATATTGTTTTCGTAACTTCACTCCTCATGTAATAATTGTGTTTGAAAAACTTCATGTAATTAAAATTAACATACATTCATTTACTGTATTTATTTACTTTTTCGCTGACGATATACTCTCATTTTTTGAACAGCTGTAATATCTGTCTTGCCTAAAAAATTGCCATAATTTTATAATTGTTTTATTTATCAAGCCCTGCACATAGCTTGATCTATGAATCATTTTTTTTTATGTGAACGTTAATGCAATGATCATTATCAATATTACGAAGTAATAAATTAACCATATTATTAACGTCAACAGGCACATTTATAATTTGGCCAAATATTCCAAATTGCTCATTTGCATGTCGCAATCGTATAATTTGCATGAAACACAACATAGGTGAAATTAACCTTTCAGATACAGTATCTAGTTTGGGTAGATAATTTGGTATAGGTACGAACACGTTAAATTTATACAAAGTGGGAATTTTACCCGAATTTAATGCCTTTTGACAAGTTTGACATCCAACCTGATTATTTGAATCAATATTCAGAAAACCATCATTAGGAATTTGTTTTTGAGCTTCATTTAATATTTTTAAGTCACTTTAAAACCAAAGTCTATCACACACAAAACATACATAGCCAATGCTATTATTTGTAAATTGTATTTCAAACAATTTTAGTGCATTCCTCTATTTCGTGCATTGAAGTCTTTATATGGAAGTTCAAATACTTCATTTGACTCTTGCAAAAGATCAGTTCTTGTCGCATTATTAGTCACATTATATACAGAAGCATCAATTTGCAATTGACGTGATGTAGTTGCTGTATCAGAAAAAATAACAGCAGTACTTTTATCTAAAAAGATAACAGGATAATATGTTTAAATGTGAATAGTTGAAGCGTTTTTCAGGAGTCAAATAGCAAAAAAAGATTCTTACTTATGTCAATAGTGTTGACATTAACATCTAAATTGATACCTGGCTCAAGATATTCTAATAAATTGGCAGTAACTGACTGGCGATACAGTTTTATTCTTTGAGCAACTGTAGTAACCGTCTTGCCTATAAAAATAAAAATAATATTTTCCATTTTAGTAATAACCTCAAAAGTATATAGTAACCCCGAAAAACTCGAATAACACAAATTACTTCAATAAACTTACGTTTCTTAGCAGCGCAGATTTTTCATATGTTTTATTATTTGCGATTATTTGCATTACAATTATTTATGAGGGACGGGATAAAATATTTTTCTGATCCTGATCCTGACATCTTTATTAACTCACGATTTATCCACTATTTAACCTTAAAATGTTTTGACATAACACCGGAAATTTGAACAAAATACTTCACGCTTTCGGTGACGTATGCATCAACTTATAAAGCACGCTTTTGGTGACGTACGCACGTTTACTTATCTATGTACGCACGTATAAAGTCCCGTATAGAAATCATATTATCGAGAGCGACTGACTCTCACTTCAGCTTGGCGTAACAATTTCCGCAGCATTTGTACGGAGTTACACCCATGTCGCGCCTAAAAAGGTTTACTTCAAAAACTCATAGCCTGTGAAAAAAAACTGCGAAAAAGGTGGCAAAATACTCATTTTCGTGAAGACAAAACTAAATTGAATAAAGCTATAATGGAACTTAAACAATATTTGTTTAATTTAAAATATAACCATATGGAGTCCTACTTAAGTGATTTGTCTGTTTATGACCATTCCATTTGGAAAGTCACGAAATATATAAAAAGACCAACCTCAACGGTATCTCCAATTAGAAGTGATGATGGTTCTTGGCCTAGATCAGCAGAAGATAAAGTTATTACCTTTGCAAATCACCTTGATAAGGTCTTCACTCCTCATCCTTGTAATGTACCTAACAATCAATTCATCACAGATTATTTGAATGACGGTAATTTCATAGACGAGCCCATTCGAAAAATTAAGTATTCTGAAGTGCTCTACGGGATTGGTAACGCTAAATTGGAAAAAACTCCTGGTAATGACGCGATCACATTTGGACTAATAAAACATCTTCCTGATAAAAGTAAGAGATTTTCAACTATATCATTTAATGCCATAATACGGTTGAAGTATTTTCCTTTATCGTGGAAATTGGTAAAAATATTTTTAATTTTCAAACCTGGAAAAAATCCTACTGATGAGGTTTTCCACCGGCCCATTAGTCTGTTGTCATGCCTCTCAATTTTTTTTAAAAAAGTTATTCACAGAAGAGTCATTAATATTTTAGAAGATAATAATTTTATGCCAAAACATCAATTTGGCTTCATTAAACAACACTCAACAATAGAACAAATACATAGAGTTGTTGATTCCATTTATAAAGCCTTTCACTTCAAAAAATTTTGTTCAGCTCTCTTTCTTGACATCAGTAAGGCTTTTGATAAAGTTTAGCATAACGGCCTGTTGTACTAATTAAAGAAGAATTTACCATACAACTATTATCTCTTCCTAAAATTATATCTGTGTGATATAAGGTTCTTCATCAGTTTCAACGATGCTTCATCTAATGTTAAAAATATTTTTTTCGGAGTTCTCCAAGGTAGTGTTTTTGGTCCGATGCTTTACATTATATATACTGCTGATACATCTACAAATGCAGAAACTATGATTGCTACCTTTGCAGATGATACAGGAATTCTAGCTCTACATGACAACCAATTGCTTGCGTCCTTTCTTGATAGCGATCCTTCTCACGCAGTCAAATAATATATACCTGTAATAATATATAGCTGAATGTACTGTGTATAGTTTGCTATGAAAAAAAACGATATGTTGGCCTTCAGATCCAAGTAAATTCCCAGATCTCTAAGATTTTTTTATCTTTAAAGGCATTCCCAAATTTCAAATGATTATTGAACTAATTGTAAGCTATGACTTATCGTCAGACCATTCCTCAATCCTATTAACATTTAGCTCATTACCGATTCCTGAAAATTCTAAACTCTAAAACGCTTCCAAATATAAGACCAACGAACACGACCGATATACAAACTCAACTACAATTTTTTACATAAATCTTATGCACAACAACAGAACAAATTACTCCGACCCCAAAGGCAACAAAAGAAAAAATAACAATCTCTATTGAAATAAAAAATGTATTAATAATAAAAAGAAAATCGAGACACACTTGGCAACAGTCGCATAAGCCTTCAGATAAGACTTCTCGTAACCACCTCAATAATATAATGAGGAAAAAAATAAAGGAATGGAAAAATCTCTCATATAAATTCTATCTGATGGAACTTAATAGATTCGACAACTTAATTTGGCAACCTATTAAACGAAATGGTAACCCACCTCAAATGCATTATTCTCTAAATATACCACTCCAAAACAACTTTAAATGGGCGAAGTGTACAAAAGAAAAAGCGGAAGCATTTGCTGATCACCTGAGAATTACTTTCAGTGCTCAAAACATAGCTCCAAATTCAGTTATACATAGTTATACACTTTTATTAAAGAAAACCCTACCATTTTAATTCCGAGGGCCGACAAGGGAAACACTACAGTTATCTTATATCGCAAAATGTATTGGTAAGCGCATAACTCAACAACGACTTGACCAATTTGGCCAATTCTTTTTTGAAAATGTTCGTTGAAGTCCAAGGATGGTTTTTACGGCCAGAAAAAATCGAATAATTGCTGGCAAACCCTAACAACAGCCCTTTTCTTTTTTACAAACAAATGTTTTCTAACTAGAACGTAGAATCACTTAACGTTTCATATATCATTTTATTCGTAATTTTAATCTGCATCTTTCGTACGAACAAAGTTTTTTCGAATCTTTTACGGTTTGGATTGTAGAGGGCAATTTGTGTGAATATTCAATAGTTCACAGTTTACACTATTCGATATTTCTCTGAAGAAAACATAAAGTATTATACATCGTCAGAAAGATCTCAAAATTCTTAGATCTTTTTCCCATATATTACAACTTCGAATTCCTAACGATGTGGCCTGCAGGCGAGTTGAAGTAGTAAAATTCAAGGAATACTGGAAAATCTCGAGAAAATTATATGAACACACTTAACAATTTATATATCATTTTATTCGTAATTTTATTCTGCATTTTTTATCCAAATAGAATGTTTTCGATTCTTTTACGGTTTAGCCTGTAGTATGGAATTTTTGTGAATACTCAATTGTTCAAATGCAAAGTACGGCTAGGTTTGAGCAATAAGTCACACTGTTCGATATTTATCTAAAAAAACAATATGAATTGTTATATGGAACTCCAAGTCACAAGGGCAGGCAATGAACTTATTGTATTCATTTATTTACTTATTTATTTATTAACTTCCCGTAGGGTAAGTTATAGTAATCGCAAAAAAATCGAAAATTAAAATTTTTGCATTTCTCGACGTTTCAAACCTTTCTGAACATTTTGGCATACCTTAGAAAAAATGGATGTATGTGTGTGTGTGTGTGTGTGTGTGTGTATGTATGTATGTATGTATGTATGTATGTATGTATGTATGTATGTATGTATGTATGTATGTATGTGTGTGTATGTATGTGCGGATACAAATTTTCGTCGACGATTTCGGGAACACGGATCAACCGATTTGAATAATTCAAAGAACATTCGATTCGTATTGATAAGGAGACGTGCTGATTAGTTTTTGGCGAAGGCAGGTCTAGCCGTTCCGAAGATACGGGGCAAAAAATGCCAAAAACGGTACCTGCGTTTTTAAGAGAACGAAGCGTCCGATTTGAATAATTCAAAAAACATTTTACTTGTATGGACAAGATGTAGAATTGATCAAAATTTCATGGAGGTAGGTCTAGCGGTTTCGGAGATATGGAGGAAAAAGTAAAAAAAAATGAGCCATTTGGCGGTCAAAAATGATCATTAGACATATGCACATCAAATTGTCAGATATTTTATAGAGATTTTAACAATAAGTATAATTTTTTTTTACATTTTTATGGGTTCCGTACCAATGCTTATGCGTTAGACGGCGGCGCGGTACTTGCGAGCTTTGACATTTCGTCTCTATGCAGTTCAAGCAGTGCGATTGCTTTGAAAAAAAGGTCAGAATTTCCAAAATATGTCAAAATGAAGAAAAAATTTTTTTTCAAAAAAACTTTTTGTTTTCAAAAAAAAATTTTTGTTCTCAAAAAGAAATTGTTTTTTTTTTCAAATAAATTTTTTTTTTCAAAAAAAAGTAATTTTTTGTCAAATTTGTAGTTTCTCAAATCTATTTTTTTCGAAGTAATTTTTTTTCAAAATTGTTACTCGTTTTTAAAGATATAATAATTTTTGGTACGGGAAGTTCCAGCAATTTGCCTTAAGGCACGATGCCCTAATTGCCTTAAGACAGAATTCCACTTACAGCTAGTTTATTTATTATACTCAAACGCCAATCGGCTATATACAGTTAATTATTTACAGTTATTTTGCGGAACTAACTTAAAAAATGCACGTTTTAGTCATGGCCTAATATACTATTAACTATATGTGGCTTACTTGAGAGTTAGAAGTACAAACAATTTTTTTATTTATGCACCTACAGGTCTGACAAAGAATATTGCATATCCCGTTAATTGATATATTAAAAATCAATTCGTTCTAAAAAATGTCGTGTAAAATTATTTATATATAATGTTAATCAACATATTTCGATATTTGTCTGTTTGATATATGTTATATTATATGTTGTGATGCAGCTGAATTGGTTTTTACTGTATAATTGAAATTGTACATACATTTCGGTATAGATTGTAGTGTAAAAACATTGATTATTTTTAACTAAACGGTAAATACCAGTATAGGTTTTACAAAAAATTGTAGTTTTTAGGCATGGGTACAGGATAACGTCTGTCGGGTCAGCTAGTTTTAGATAAAACTACGTACCTAGAAAAAGTCTCTGAAATGATTCCATCCACAAAAACATATTCCCCCATTAACTCTGATCCCACCGACCGAATCAACCGTACTTTTCATAAATTTGTGAATAACTTAGTTTCCAACAAACAAATTACCCCACATTTCAATAATTTTTTTCACATATAAAAATGAAATATTTTAATGATTTTTTAAATTTTTAATATACATATTCAATAAACATTTTGTAAAATAATTTTTTTTTATCAAAATGGCGGTCATTGCGACGCCAGTTCCGGCAGTCCATCAAAAAAAGGTGCCTCAGCAAAACTTTTTTCAGGATCATCTGAAATAAAAATAAAAAAGCGTGTTTTAGTAAAGACAATAAACTAGGTATTGGACGAAGGAAAGAAAATAAAAATTGGATTTTTGGCAGACGTTTTTACAAATAAATGCAAATTTCGATGAAAATTTCTCGACATTTTTTTTAAATAGTTGTAATTTAAAAAAAGTCTTTCGTTCAAGACCTTGTAAATGATATCTCGAAGACCTGCGTATAATTTTACAAGATTGTTTAGTGATTTCGCGATTAATCTTGACAACCGTCTTTGATGAATAGATGAGCTGCAGCAGCGTTTTATCTACTGCGCCCTCAGCCTATACCTGACCTCGAGCGTCCACATTTTCAAGGCTGTATCTTCGAAACTAATAGTCGCATCAACTTGAAAATTTTGAACAATATTCTAGAGGTGTTATAGAATTTAATAAGAGAAAACATAAATTCGATTTTTTGAAACCGTGAAACCCATGTAACCCCTTAAGCACTTTTGGATGAAATAAAGTGTCATAAAATGTGCTTAATACTGATTTTAAAAATTAATGAAAAGGAGCGATAAATATTAAAATTAAACATATATAAACTAATAGTAAAACAAAGATCACCCATATGGATTTATACACATGTCGGTATATAGACTGTAATGTAAAAAACATAATAATTGGTAAATATTCGTATAGGTTATTAAAAAAATGGAATTTTTGAATTGTAGACATGGGTACAGAACAATGTACCTCGGGTCATCTAGTATATATATATATATATATATATATATATATATATGTATAATTCTGCAATGGGGTATGAAAGATTAATCCTCTTAAACTATTACTCGGATTTTCATAAATCTTCCTGAAGTTTGTTCGGGGAATTTTCTAGGATTTTTTGATTCATAGAAATATAGTTAGATTGTAGAAATAAAGGTAAACAATTACAAAAAACCGATTATCATTGTTTGACTTTGAAAATATTCAAGGCATAGTTTGACATTAAAAACAAATGAAGACTGTCATTTGCCAAACATTTCCATTCAATTAAAATTAAAATTAAATTAAAATAAATTAAATTTTTAAATGATAGACCAAATTTGTCGGTAAGCCGTCGGGATCTCTTTCTGCAGTCAGAATTGTTGGTAGTTATTTTAGAATTTAAATTTTAATTCATCACTTGTTATTATCTCTATCAATTCTTTTTGTAGCTATGAAGAATCTTCTGTAATTACACCTAAAAATGGACCAAAAATCGAATCAAGTTTGTTAATTTGTATAATATCTTCGAAATCAAAGTCGCTATTCCAAAAATTGGGCGTTAAATCTCGCTTAAGCTTCACGGTGTTGATGAAATTTCAACGAAATTGAATAATTTCACAAATTTAGAAATAAAGATGGTACATTTGTAAAAAAATATAAATGCCTCAGTGCAGTGATTTCCAACCTTTTTTGGGCCCCGCCCTACCTTGAGGTTTATAAAAACGTTATGCCCCGTCATACAATTCGTTTTTCTCCCAGAAAAAATGTGAATGATAACTTTTAAGATGAAATCGCTATCAAATTGTTATTAAACATCATAAGTAAAATTTTGAAATAAGCCAACATACGAAAATTTTAAACTAATTTTATTACTGTTTTTTTCGAAATTTATTTAATGCAATACTTAAGCTAAAACAAAGATTTTATATTTGGTTCTAATCTAAGTTTTTTTTTAATAAATTATAGCAAGTTTGTGTACATATGATTACATTTTGGCATTTGGTTTCAGTTTCTTCATAAACCCATTTTTTAACGAATCTACTTGACATTTTCTTAACTGAGAACGGAATTATATTTTATATATTTTTTGTTAAATCTTTTTTAGGTATCAGATTGGCAACTAAGTTAGTGTGCATATTATTCTAGAAATTGATAGTTATCGTTGGCAACTAAGTAAGTGCGCATTTTAGTTAGAAAATCAAAGACAATTTTTGCGTGAAATTAAATAACTTTGTTATGTATACCATTTTGATCGATGGCCTTCTGTTATTTTCCAAAGTCCATCATCATCCCAAGTTTATAAAACTTCTAGTTTTTATTAGCAAAAACTAAATTAGACACAATTTGACACCATCATGATTTTTTTTAAATTCAAGGGTTTTAAATCAGATGGTTTGTGGTCAGGAACATTTGGTCAATGTGGAGAAAAATTTTCACCAACCCCCAATAATTTTTAAACATAGCCAAATTGTTTCTATTAGCCCAACCGATTATTGCTTTAATTGGTTTGTCCAAAACTTTAACTGGACAATCAGAGCAGCATTGAGTGGAAAATTACCAGAATGACGTTTTCAAAACCAATTTTAACATAGCTATTTTTTAAGGCTTCGACACCATAAACAGCACCTATTCTTTGCGATGATCGTTTTACCATTTGCAGAAATAAAAATTCAAAATTTGACTAAAATGTTTGTTTTGATTTTCCATCTTTTAACAAACACTCTACATAACCGATCAAAAAAGTATTTTCTACTGATCGACAGCTAAATTTCGCACTATACATTACTACCTCAACCTCAACAAACCTAAAGAATCATTTGAAGCAATCTAACAATCTAGGGGGCGCTGGCGCCCACTTTAGAAACCGCTGGTCTAAGACAATATTAAAAATTGTAATGTCCACATTATTATTGCCAAAAAGCAGCTAAGATCTGCCAAAAATTAGAATATGTAATATAATAAGACTAGCAAACCCGACAAATTCCGTTTCGCCACCAGATGGTTTCGTGAGAAAGATGAAGAAATTTTTTTTTGTTTTATATTCGAAAAGGAAAAATGTAATTTTATTATACAACAGTAATGAATTTATTTCGATTACAAAAAAGAAGTGTTTTTTAGTTGAACTTCTCTAAGTAAATGAAAGTGAATCCGCAAATTATCCGTTTTATTGAAGTGCTCTTTGGTGAACCACATTTTTTTTTTGGTCTGACGTTAACACAAACAAAGCGGATGGATTCCCAACTCGTGAACAGGCAACGTATAACTGCCCATGTAAAACACAATGATTTTCTAAATAATCTATATGAAATTTATCCCGCAAACACTAAGCTGTTGGCCTTGCGACTTGTTATTGCAAACGCAAGGCAAACTGGAAATTGCAATCGTTTGAAGTCAAACGGAAGACCAGGCGGAATCATTAGTATGTCACCAAATCGCCAGCAATTTTTCATTGAATGGTGCAATTCAGTGAGTGTACATCATTATTCTTTGCGGCAAGAATTGCTCGTTGACTTAACCAAGCATAATTCTGATAATTCTCACTAATGTAATTACTCGAATTTTTAATTACGGTGCGTGAAGTTCCAGTAGCTTGCATTAAGGCACGATGTCATGCACAACTAATTTTCTTGGCTATAAACCTTGCGGGGCCCGAGACCTTTGCAACGAATGCAAAATTGTCGAAATCGGTTCGTGCGTTCTGGAGTTATTTTGTCAGGAAGGAAAACCCGACTTATTTTTATATATATAGAAGATAATCTATTTGAAATTATTTAAAACAGTTATTGATTATTTTTATTACTCAAATTTTTAATTGCGGTGCGTGAAGTTCCAGTAGCTTGCATTAAGGCACGATGCCATGCACAACTAATTTTCTTAGCTATAAACCTTGCGGAGCCCGAAACCTTTCCAACAAATGCAAAATTGTCGGAATCGGTTTGTGCGTTCTGGAGTTATATCGTCAGGAAGAAAAACCCGACTTATTTTCACACACATATATATATATATATATATATATATATATATATATGTAGATAATCTATTTGAAATTATTTTAATCAATTGTTGATTATTTTGTTTACTCAAATTTTTAATTACGGTGCGTGAAGTTCCAGCAATTTGCATTAGGGCACGATGCCATGCACCACTAATTTAATCTATTTGAAATTATTTTAAACAATTGTTGATTATTTTCATTACTCGAATTTTTAATTACGGTGCGTGAAATTCCAGCAATGAGCATTAGGGCACGATGCCATGCACCGCTTATTTTCTTAGCTATAAACCTTGCGGAGCACGAGGCCTTTCCAACGAATGCAAAATTGTCGAAATCGGTTTGTGCGTTCTGGAGTTATTTTTAAACACTTTTTTCCTCTCCATTTTCTGCAATAATTTTGTTGATCGTAGGTTGATTTGAGCACCTGTGAACAGAATTTGACAAATTAATTCACTTCAAATATGCACTTAAGTAATAATGTACGAGTATATTGAATTATTAGTGAGAAAAATGTAATTTAGATATTAAAATTACTAAAAGCCAGTTATAATATGGTACAAAATTATAAAAAATATGCTATAAATCACAAAGGCAGACGATGATTTTTTGTGTGATAAATTTGAAAAATCAATATCTTAGTCGTAAATAAACAAAAAATCATTCATTTGTACATTCACATCTATAGGTATGACTAAAAACATTGGATAATTCTTGGCATTGAAATAAATTGAACTATTGGAAATAAATTTGTTCTATAAATTGCAGTGTACAATTTTTAATATACATTTTTATTGAACATATTTTAATATTTGTTAAGGGGATAATTAAAGTGTTAACTGTAGAAATTGAGAATCATAATTTTATTTGAAGCAGTTCTGAATGAACGATGATGATGATCACTCATATACTTGTGTAAATAGTAATTAGTAACAATAATTATTATTTTAAATTGAACGGTAAATATTAGTATGAGATATTAAAAAAATTAAATGTAGGTACAGGACAACGTCTGTCGGGTCATCTAGTATATATATATAAGATTATATTTGTGCTTAAATTGACAAAGTCAATCAAACACAATAGAGTTTCTCTTCAAAACAAGTTTAAATTTTATTGTTAGTTTCACATTACTCCAACAAAGACAAAGTTTTAAATACAAACCTTACATACCTGTAGGAAAAGAAACGACATTTAAAGTTATTAATCACAATGTCAATTCCTAAATACATTTACAACAATATCTTCTATTTTAGAGATTATTTTTCAAAATTAATTACGCCGTGACGTATTTTTAAGTTATCTCTTGTATAGACCACAGAGCACCTTTTTCGTAGACAATCAGGGACGTAACCCCGAGCCTGGGGGGCCCCAACGAGCGCAATCAGAAAGCAAAACAACCATTAAAAAAAAATTGAATAATTTTAATGTAGTTTGCATTTTCTTTTATTATCGAGAGGTATTGAACTTCAACATGTAAGCTAACGCTTTAAGAGCGTTTATTTCTGCTGCAATATTTCTGCAAGCTCTAGCAATTAATTTAATTAGCAAAATTTTTGCACATCCAAAAAATTCATATTCTTGCCAACAAATCTATAAAACTTATCCAGTTTATACATTCTTTATCGCAAATTGGTATTTGGAATTTTTATAGTTATATTTATAACATTTTTATATTTGTTTTTGAAACTTGAATTGTCTACAAGACGCGTAAGTTTAAAAGTTAGATTTTGATAAATATCATCTACTAAATCATTTCTTTCTTTGCTGTTTCAAATTATTAGTTCCATTTCTGAAATTTCACAATATGACAGTAATAACTTATAAAAAATCTAGCATTTTATTAAGTAATCTTTTGAATAGACTGTGCAAATTAAAACATTAGAATTTAGTGAACTAGTTTGCTAAAAAGTCGAAATATTTTGCAAAAAAACAGATTGCAATAACTATTTCAAAGAACAAAACACAAAAGATAATGAAGCGTTATTATGATGAGTTATCACAAGTTATTATGATGAGTTATTACAAGATGAGAGAATTTTGGACCCGAAATCATATTTTAATGTGTACTATTGCTGTTTGGATATATTAATTTTACAAACCAAACTAAGATTTCAAAATCTTTGCGACTTAAATAGTAAACTAAATTACTGTAAAGAAATACTATAAAAATATCTCATAAGATCGTGACCAATTGATGGCTCTAGAAATAGGTTTAAATTCAAAAATCTAAGAAATGTGATGGATTCATTAGGCTTGCATTCCAGTTTTCCCAACGAAATAACAGGATGCATTTTTTTCTTGGCCGTTCCAGTTATAATCGCAACTGCTAAAAGAAATTTTTACTAGTGGGGCGTATGGCATCGTGCTTAAGGCAAATTGATGGAACTTACCGTACCAAAAATTATTTTATTTAAAAAAGATAAACATTTTTGAAAAAATTTGAAACAAAAATGTTTTCTTTATTTTGAAATATTTTGGAAATTCTGAACTTTTTTAAAGCAATTGTTCTGCTTTAACTGCATAGAAACAAATTATCGAAGCGCGTAGGCGCCGCGTCGCCGTATAAGGGATGAACATTGGTACGGAACCCATAGGAATCCATAGGAACCCATAGGAATAGGAAAGTAAACAAAATTTATACTTATTGTTAAAATCTCTATAATATATCTAATAATTTGATGTGCATATGTGTAATGATCATTTTTGACCGCCAAAGGGCTTTTTATACACTCACACATACATCCATTTTTTCTAATGTATGCCAGAAATATCTGAAACGTAAAGATATACAAAAATTTTGATTTTCGATTTTTTGCGATTACTATAACTTACCCTACGGGAAGTTAAAAATTGAAACTAATGAAAAATTACGTAAAAATTTTAGGACAGAAATATTTACCAGACCTGTATGTTTCTAGTGACATAATCTTTATAAAATTTAAAGATTACTAAATAATTTAATTTTTCAAAAAAATTCAAAGAAAGTGAATATATATATCTGGAATAATTTGTGAAAAATTCAGAAAATAATAGAAAATTAGATAGATAAATAACAAGAATGATAAATAAATATTCTTTAAAATTTATGTATTTTTATATTTCGCAAAAAAAAATTCTTCTTGGGGGCTTCCAAACAAATTTTGTCCCGCCAATGCAGGCTACGCCCCTGTAGACAACCGAAACTTATTTTTCTATCCTAATATCATAGGAGCTAGCGTGCATGGATGTATCTATGACGATCATAATGCGCGAAATTTAAACTAAAAAAATTAGGTATTTTTCTTTACACACACACACACACATATATATATAATATATATATATATATATATATATATATATATATATACATGTGTGTAAGTTCTTGTGGGGCGATACATCAAAGAATAAAAAACGAAGATTTATAAATTAATCTTTAATTCCAAACGTTTCGACATTTAATTAATGTCATCATCAGTGGATCTAAAAACAGTATAAAAAATTAGTATAACTAGGTAATTATAATATATGTGGATTGGTATAGAAACTATTAATGTAAGAGAAAAATTAACAGAACAGCAACGCTTAACAACAAACAAAATATATGAGATAGAAAAGGTAATAGAAACTAGATATTAAATAGATAAAAAAAAACATGTGTTTTTATGTATTTGATGTATCGCCACACAAGAACTTACTCATATATCTTAACATCAAAAATAACAACTAAATCATATATATATATATATATATATATATATATATATATATATATATATATATATGATAAAGTTGTTCAGCCACAAGTCGAAAAAATAAAACCAGAACGTAAATATAAATCTTTTTAATACGTTTCGAGCTATTCTGCTAGCTCATCATTCAGCTAAAAAACAAACAGAGTAATAAAACAAAGTAACAAAATAAAATAAAACAGAATTAAAATTATACATACCAAACCAGTTTTGCAAGTTATTAAACATACCAAACATTATTTTATGTAAAATTTGACAAACATGAATATTTTGTTCTAAAAACAAAAAAATATGTATATATAAAATTTTGAAAAATGAAATCAAGTAATCAAAATATATCGAATTCTGAAAGATAAAAAAAAATAAAAGAAAATATCAAGTGGTGAAAAATTGTTCAAATGTTAAAAAAATCAGATTTACATATATTAAATAAATATACTATATATATACATTGTTGACTCCGTTTACAAGGTGAATTGTAATGATTGTGAAAAATTCTATATTGGGGAGAGTTCACAGTATATAAAAGAATGCTTCAACATAAATATAATTCAAACAATAAAAATCAATATAAAACAATGCTTTCAGACCATATGCAAAATTTTAAACACACATTTGACTTCAACAATTCAGTTATTTTATATTTTGAACAAAATGTTGACCTGAGAAGGTTTGCTGAATCTGTTTTCATTTTTTTAAATTCAGAATGTGTTAATAAGAGAACTTCTTCTTCTTTACTTTTTGACAGCTATCAAAATTTAATTAATATATGTAAATCTGATTTTTTAATATTTGAACAATTTTTTACCACTTGATATTTTCTTTTATTTTTTTTTTATCTTTCAGAATTCGATATATGTCGATTACTTGATTTCATTTTTCAAAATTTTATATATACATATTTTTTTTGTTTTTAGAACAAAATATTCATGTTTGTCAAATTTTACATAAAATAATTTTTGGTATGTTTAATAGCTTGCAAAACTGGTTTGGTATGTATAATTTTAATTCTGTTTTATTTTATTTTGTTACTTTGTTTTATTACTTTGTTTGTTTTTTAGCTGAATGATGAGCTAGCAGAATAGCTCGAAACGTATTAAAAAGATTTATATTTACGTTCTGGTTTTATTTTTTCGACTTGTGGCTGAAAAACTTTATCATATAATGTTTCAAAGTCGAAATAAATAATATCAATATATATATATATATATATATATATATATATAATATATATAAAATTCTTCTATACGGGTGTAAGTTGAGATACTCCTCGATTATTCGGATTTTGATAAATCTTTTTGAAGTTTGTTAAAGGAATTTTTTATGATGTAAACGATTATAAAAATATAGTAATATTGTAGAAATAAAAGAAAAAATAGCAAAAAACCACATGTTACTGTTTGACATTAAAAATATTTTAATAAACGAAAACTGCCATCTGTCAGAAATTTCAATTCACTTATGAGCCTACACAATATTAGAGTATAATATATATATATATATATATATATATATATATATATTAGGGGAACCGGAAAGTAATGTCGTTTTCTTACACTAAACTACAAACACATACATTTTTAACGAGTCTTTATTTTTAATCAATGATGTATTCCCCATCATTGTCAATAACCTTTTGCCATCCAGTGAGTAAATTATCAATCCTTGATCGATAAAAATTAATTGGTTTTTCGGCAAAATGTCTTGAGATGGCATTTTGGATATCATCCAAATTTGCAAATGTTTTGCCACTTAAAAAGTGTTGCAGCCCTCGGAATAAGTGGAAATCCGATGGTGCAACATCGGGCGAATATGGTGGATGAGGCAAAACGCTTCTGTGTTGTGTCGTTGGAGCAATAAGTTGCATGTGATTGATCGGTTAGCCTTATTCTGTTCGGACAGATTATGCGGGACCCAAACACCTGCTCTGCTTACTTTCCCAATCTGCTTCAAATGTTCTTGGATGGTCGACCAAGGTTGGTTGAGACTGTTTGACAATTCCTCGATCGTCTGACACGGATTTGCTTCCACTTCCGCCCTTAACACGTCGTTGTCTAACGCTGATGGTCTTCCTGATCGATACGAGTCGGAAAGATCAAAATTACCCGATTTGGACTTGGAAAACCACCTTTGGCATTTATGAATGTCCAGTGCATTTGGATAAACATCGCAAATGTTTTTGGTAGCAACTGTTGCGTTATTTCCCTTGCGAAACTCAAAGAGCATGCAATGCCGGATGTGTACCTTTTCTGGTATTTGGCTGCCATTTTACCCAAAATTACAAAAAACAAATTGTAATTCAAATGTCTATACGTAAAGAAATCACTATGTCTCACAATGTCTTTGGTACGCCTCTGAACCAAACAATGAGCTGACAAATGACAATCAAGTATTGGCATGCGCAGAAACGACATTACTTTCCGGTCCCCCTAATATATATATATATATATACATATATATATATATATACTTAAGTAAACCTTAGCATACCTTACCAAAAATGGATGTATGTGTGTGTGTGCGGATACAAATGTTTGTCGACGATTTTGGGAACACGGTTCAACCGATTTCAATTATTCAAAAAACATTTCTGCATAGGCAGGTCTAGCCGTTTCGAGGGTACAGGGGAAAAAGTGCCAAAGACGGTAACTCAGTTTTTAAGAGAACGGAGCGTCCGATTTTAGTAATTCAAAAAACATTTTACTTGTATTGACAAGATAAAGAACTGATCAAATTTTTGAGAAGGCAGGTCTAGCGGTTATGGACTCTCATTAAAAGTAAGTTAAAAAAATGTCTTTTGGCGGTCAAAAATATCTATAGAGATTTTAATAATGTATATACATTTTGTGTAAGTTTTTTAGGGTTCCGTACCACAATTTTTAATTACTGTACGGAAAGTTCCAGCAATTTGCCTTAAGGCACGATGCCATGCGCCCCACTAGTTTCTATATTATTCGTAGTTTCTATAAATCATTGAAATTATTAAAATGAAAAATATTTTTTAAGCAAGACAAATATTGAAGCTGTTCAAAGAACTAGATTATATCGCCAGCAAAAAAGTAAAAAAAAGTAAAAAAAATACAAGCGGTCAATGAATGTATGTTAATTTTAATTACATGAAGTTTTTCAAATACAATTATATGATGAGTGCGAAAATAATATTTGTTTAGGCGTTGTATAATCCACTGTGTGAATTATAGAATTTATTCATCAGCAATCACAATGGCAAACCAATCATGTCATATTTGTAAAGATTAGTATAGTTTGTAAATACTATACATATTTCTAATGCTATTATAAATATATAATTTATAATTTATCATTATATATATATATATATATATATATATATATATGCATAATAGTTGAAACTAATAAATGTGTGCATTGCGAGTGTATATTACTAATAATCATATTACTAATAATCATTATTCAGAATTGTTATATGATGTATTTATTTTTACTTAACTTAAAAATGCTACCTTGTACAGTAGCAAATAAGTTTTACTTCAATCGCGTGTGATCCTTACGCGCATCCGTTCTTTCAAAAATTACGATATTTTTTGAAAAAGCATTTTTTTCAAACCGTCTTAATCAAAACGTCACACACACGCACCCATACACATGCACACGTACGCACATACATCAATTTTTATAAGTTATGCGAAAATGTTCAGGAAGCTTTGAAACATAAAATAAAAAAAATACTTTCCATTTTTTTAGATTAAAATAACTTACTCTATGGCAAGGTAATAGCTATTCCAACTCTAGCAAATATTTTTGACAAAATACTAGATCAATGGTATTTACTGTACTATATTTGTAAAGAATGTACCTTTGTGATTAATATTTTACATTGGCTGGATGTTGTAACTACTTGTTTGTTAATTAGAGCTATGCACAGTTTTGATCGAACATCTTTTGTCTTATTTTTGGTATTAACATAATTTTGAGAACATAATTTTTTTGGTCGTTATTTTCAAAAATCTAATCCAAGTGCTTTTTGACATGCTGATTTGAGGTAAAGGTTTTACCGCCTGAAAATTTGTTTAGTGACCGGAACAAATAATGGTCCGATGAGGGCATGTCTGGAGAATATGATAAATATGTCATTGGGTCCCATTCAAGCTACAAAAGCTTGTGACGATTGACCAAACTCATTTGGATGACATAAAGCATCCAAATTGACCGTTATGTTATACTGGAATAGTTGAAAAGTGAACAACTCCTTTAAAATATAACCAAACATACTCCATCCATCACCTTTTTCTGACAAATTTCAGCTTTGCACCTATTTGGAGCAGGTTTTTCTTGTTTGTTTCATGGGCAATTGGGGGTATTGTATTCTTCACATCCCATTTGACATTCCTAGTTACAATTTGTTTTAAAACCTCATAATTTTCAGGAATTTTCAGAGGCGAGTCGCGGACGCCAGTGCGACGACACACATTTCTTTCTATGTGAACCATACTTTGAGCTTAGAGAAAAATTCCAGATCTTTTGAGTGGTCATGAAAGGTTAAATTTGATAAATTTTAACTCAATAGGATCTCATGTTTTATTACTTGCCGGTTTGCATCAACTAAAGGCATTCTTGCGTGCACTGTCGTACTATTGTTGTATGCCAGCACCCTTCAACACTTATCTATGCTCTATGAACTCTACCATACCTCTATGGTGTTGTGTGCCAGCATCCTTATATTCAACACTTTTACCTATGCTCTATGGACTCTACCATCCCTCTATGGAATACCTGAACTACAACCCTTTAGGATTGGATTCCGCTCTATGTATGAGCTCTATGGGTAATACTAATTTTTTTTCACACCAGTAATTTTCCATAGGTATGCCAAAGAACTTTACAATTTCTGATCTTCTTTTTTCTAAATTTAAGGAAAAATTTAATAAAATTAATGAACTTCAAGCACAGAATAAAGATTTAGGCAAAGTTGCTTTTATCAAACACAATGGTTCATTCATTTTTTTTTTAGTTACTAGAGTCACAGAATCCGTCAGCACGTCTTCTGAAATTTTATTAAATTCCCTATCTGAATTAAAAGATTTATGTTTACAACACAATATCGACACAATTGCTATACCTGTTTTAGTAAATACATCAGATATTGTGGAATGGTCTGAAATAAAGTCAATGATCCGTTTTATTTTTAAAGATACTGATATACTTATACATATACTTAATTATCCGTTAACCAACATTCTTACTCCCAGTAATAAGGAAACTATATTTCTAAAATTTCATGTTACACCCATAAGAGGTCATCAAGGATTCAAATGAACTTTCAAAAGAATTGTTTTAAAATATAATTGGTCAAACCTCAAACGAGATTTAAGGGTTTATATAAAAAATTGCGAGATTTGCCAAAGAAATAAAAATTTCAAATCAAATAAATGTACAATAGTAATTACAGACACTCCCACGAAGCCATTCGAAATTACCATATCCCAATATACCCACTATGATTATGCTAGTGAAATTAAAAATAGAATGCAAAATGCGAATAAAGTTGCACGACAAATTTTAATTGAAAGTAAAAATGAATCTAAATTATATTATGACAAAAATACAAATATGACTGAATTTAAATATTGGTGATCAGGTTCTGTTAAAAAATGAGACAATCCAAAAGGAAAGTCTTAAAAGTTACAAATGACTTGGACAGGACCTAATACTATTTTAACAAAAAATTCAGACGTGAATTACACTTTGTTGTGCGGGCGGAGGCAGGGAAAGTTCATGTCAATAGAAATAACAAATTCATTGATTAATATGCTATTTAAAATTTTTCCAATACTATTATGTTTGTTATTATTCAATTATCATTCGCTCGCCAACCGCCGTAGAGGTCGGATCGTAAAACCAAACAGTGCACTCAGTGACCAACCAATAAACACCTTTCGTTTACCGCAACATAGTGTAGTGTTATCTGCATTGTTTACGTCATCACAACTCGAACGCATGTCCCGTAACGGGACATGCCAGTTTGATCAAGAACGCCATTCATATGCTACATTAAAGTGTGTACTGTGTTGTGAAATATTATCATGTGTAATTCATTTTTGATTTTGAAATCAAATAGTGTTTTATAATTATAATCATGTCCCAATCTCCAGGGACATCAACAAACTTTCATATTGTTGAATCAATAAACATACTACAAGACGATTCTACTACGAGTGCGGCTTTCGTAGAACAACAAATCGTAAACAATCAACAATACAATAATGGTTCAAATACTGTAGACATTGTTATGAACGAAGGAAATCATGCCAATAATATTACTGAAATTCAATGTACACAACAATCAGTTTCAATGAGAAATGTGAGTATCGGTAATGCAAACGGTCAAACCAGCACGCCTGTCAATTCAACAAACATTACACCGGCAACAATAGACAAGGGGTGGAGCACCATAAATATAAGAAGACCGCATAGCGACCTTGATGCAAGTTCTAATAATTCAAAAAAGTAACTCACAAAAGCTACTGGCTAAATCCTGTACCGACGCAAAATTATTACGATGTTCTCCAAACGACACCATCTTAATCAACATCAGCAGAAAAGCCGCCAGCCGAAAAGCCGCCAACTGTCCCACCTATATTCATGCACGGAGTAACTGACACAAAGCCATTAATACGACATCTTGACTTACATGTACCTAACTTATACAAATCAAAAATTTGTGGAACTAATCAAGTGAAAATCAACATACAAGACGCGCAAACCTACAACAAAGTCGTTGCATTATTAAGGGCCAAGGGTACGCAACTCTATTCATACCAACCAAAAAAAGACCGATCTTTTAAAATCGTAATTAAAAATCTGCATTATAGTACTGATGTAGAAATGTTGAAAGAAGAAATCAACAAACTTGTATACAACGTGCTACGAATTTATAATCTGAAACAATATTCAACAAAACGACCATTAAACATGTTTGTCGTAGAGCTGGCACAAAACAAAAATAATACAGATATTTACAGAGTTGAATTTCTGTATAGAACAAAGGTAGTTATTGAAGCGAAACGGCACAATTGTCAAATCTCACAATGTACAAACTGTCAAAATCTAGGACATACACGTAATTATTGCTCACGTGACCCACGATGCGTAAAATGTGCAGGAGATCACCACACTAAGGACTGTTCCTGGACTGAAAAAATAAACGAAAACGTCACTTGTGTCTTATGTGAGCATCATCCTGCAAATTATAGAGGATGTGTCAAATATAAAAAGGAAAAACTACAAAGATTTCCACCTTTAAGGAAAAAAACTTTAGCTCAGAACTCACAAATCATCAATCACTCACTAGTACAGGACAACATAACATTCTCACAAATGACTCAAAATAATAAACAAACACACACGGAGCACACAACTGGACAACGCCCAAGCGCACAAGAAAACAGCCTCAACCCAAACAACAATGACCAGGTCCAAAATCAAAATAATAATCAAGCCAACGACATGCAAGAATTAAAAGATATGTTGAAAACACTAATGAACCAAATGGGCACCATGCTCAATTTATTCACCTGTTTCTTAAGTAAAAAATAATGGCCACTTCACTCAAAATATGCACGTGGAACGCCAACGACCTGGCCCAACATGCACAGGAACTTAAGCAATTCATTTTATACAACCAAATAGACATCATGTTAATTTAAGAGTCGCATTTTACCAGTAGAAGTTAATTTAATTTTCACAATTACACCACTTATACATGTAGGCATCCAGACGGCAAAGGTCACGGAGGTACGGCTATCATAGTCAAAAACAGAATTAAACACTACGAATTAGAACCGTACGAAAAAGATTATTTGCAAGCAACAAGCATATGTGTACAACTACCAGTGGGAAACATATGTGTTTCAGCAATTTACTGTCCACCAAGGCATTCCATTAAGGAAGTACAGTTTTCACATTTTTTCTCTACTCTAGGTAATAAATTCATTGTCGGAGGTGACTTCAATGCAAAACATACCTACTGGGGCTCAAGATTAATAACACCAAGAGGATGAGAACTACCTAAATCTATGCACTCGCACAATTACAGACATATTTCTACAGGCGAACCGACATACTGGCCAAGTGACATCAATAAAATCCCGGATCTTTTAGACTTTTTTATCCTAAATAATACACCAAATCAATCAACTAATATAAATTCATCACTTGACTTAAATTCTGACCATTCTCCGATAATTCTAAACATTTTCAACGCGCTGACTGCTTCTACTAAATATTTAACCAAAAATCATACAGACTGGGATTTATTCCGCTACGTAATTTTTGCCAAAATTAACTGTAATATACCGCTTAAAACCAAAACAGATATAAATAATGCAATTTCAAATCTAAATACACAAATTCACAATGCGGCACTTCTATCAACCACACAAACTGTTAAGCGTCAACTTCAAGATACACCAAACTATATAAAGGAACAAATTGCAGTCAAGAGAAAATTACGTAAAATTTGGCAAAATACTCGTTCGCCTGAAGACAGAAGAAAATTTAATAATGCATGTAAAACCTTGAAAACCTTGATTTATGAACATAAAAATGAAACAGTAAAAAAATATTTAAATAATCTAACATATACCGAAGACTCTAACTATTCCTTATGGAAAGCCGCTAAAAAATTGAAACAGCCGACAATGACTATTCCACCACTAAGAAAAAAAGACGGAACGTGGGCTAGGCAGCCCCAAAAAAAAATGTGCCATTTTTGCTGAACATCTATTTGAAACCTTTCAGCCAGCCCCCCAGAAATGCGCAGATTATGAAGAAAAATTTATTTTCGATTTTCTCAATACTGTTTCCACATCTAATGAGCACATTAAAAAAATTACTGTTGCAGAAGTTGCACAAGAAATAAGGCGTACAAAATCTGGAAAAGCTCCGGGACCTGATCTCATCACAATCAAAATGATTTAGTTACCTGATAAATTGCTACGATTTCTGACCATTGCTTTTAACGCTATAATCAGAACTCAATCATTCCCTTCAATCTGGAAAATTGCCAAAATTATTATGATTCACAAGCCAGGTAAAGACATTCACCTTATAGATTTATATAGGCCAATTAGCTTGCTGCCTGTCATATCCAAAATATTTGAAATGCTGCTTCTAAAACGCATTAAATTTACACTTAAAAGCAACCATATAATTCCAAATCACCAATTTGGATTTAGAGAGCAGCACTCAACCATACAACAGGTACACCGCGTAGTTAATGAGATCAACTCTGCTCTGCATACCAAAAAATATTGCTCCGCGGTATTTTTGGATATCGCACAAGCTTTCGACAAAGTGTGGCACTGGGGGTTATTATATAAAATCAAAAAGAATCTTCCATATTCTTTATTCTATATACTGAAAACATACTTGGCTCACAGAACATATTTTGTACAGATACAGGACGCCCAGTCTGCAATCAAATCAATTAATGCAGGAGTCCCCCAAGGAAGTGTGTTAGGCCCAACGCTATTTTTATTATACATCGCAGATTTTCCTTGCCACCACAACACAAACCTTGCAACATTCGCAGATGATACCTGCATTATTTATCAGCATGAAAACCCAGCAACAGCGACTGCGATGCTACAATCACACATTAATATAATAGAAAAGTGGTTTACATTATGGAGGTTTGTAGTCAACAGTAACAAATCTGTTCAAGTTACTTTTACACTGCAAAGGAGTACATGTCCACCTGTTTACATATACGGTAACGAAATTCCAAGACAAAACTTTGCTAAATATCTGGGTATGTATTTGGACAATAAACTTAACTGGAAAACACACATCCTCAAAAAGCGAGGACAGTTGAAACACCTCCGTAGAACTCTCTACTGGCTGCTACAAAGACGATCTGAACTCTCCACTTCAAACAAAATTTTTATCTACAAGGTTATCCTTAAGCCAGTTTGGACATATGGCCTCCAACTATGGGGTACAGCTAAAAGGAGCAACATCCAAATCATTCAAAGATTTCAAAACAAAATCCTGCGCGAGGCTCTCTCTGCACCGAAATACATGCCTACATGGCTAATACAACAAGACGCAAACGTCAACACAGTAAATGAAGAGATAAACAAAATAGCACAAAACTATAAAACAAAAATAAGCAGTCACCCCAACGTCCTAGCAAACGAACTGTACAATACCACATATAATCACAGATTAAAAAGACAATCATTACTCGAATTAACAGAATAAGTAAAGCTAGTTTATGTAAGAATTATTTATATGTATATGTAATTATAGTCATATATTATTTATGCATGTTTAGACTTACAATAGGTTTTAGTATCTATATTTATAAATATTTTGCCATAATTGTTACATATCATAACTAAAAGGTTTACTACTGGGTATCCTTTTAAGCATCCATTTTTACTACCAACAATCTAATTACTGAATGTCTCTTGGGGACAGATTGTAATTTATACGGAAATAAAAAAAAAATTCAATTATAACTTCAACTTTATGTATTTTAATAACTAATTTAAACTAAATTCTAATTTTAAATATGTTTTTAGTTTGTACTATTTAATTGTAATACTTTTCCAATTTGTAATTTTATTTATAATGTTTTACTAATTTCTAATTTTTAACTGTAATACTTTTAACAAAAAGTAACATTAAAATTCTAATTTTAATTATAATGTGATTCAATTTTAAATTTTTAGTTATAATACTTTTCTAAATTTAAATGATAATGTTTTTTCAATTTTTCATGTAAATCTTAATGTTTGCCATGTCATGTAAATATTTCATATAGATTATAGTTCATGTTTTGTTATAAAAATGTCTGAATTTGGTAAGAACTATTATCTCCTAAAGGAGGGAGGAATATTGTGTGCCAGCACCCTTATCTTCAACACTTATCTATGCTCTATGGCAGTGGTTCCCAACCTGGGGGTAATTACCCCCGCAGGGGTAAAACGGAGATTCTAGAGGGGTAACAAGGGATGGCACAAAATAGGATTAAAATATCAATAAACAAAATAATAGTAGGGTAAACAAATTTAAGGAAAGTCCTATGTTTGCGCTGCAAGTGGACGAGTCCACAGATGTTGTTTTGTGTTCACAATTATTGATATTTACACGATATTTTAAAGATGACGATGAAAAGGAGGAATATTTGTTCTGCAAGTCTTTGTCCACTACTACCCGCGGCGAAGACGTATTTCAAACGCTAAAAGAGTTCATTGAGGAAAATGGCCTGATATACCATTTCGCTTTGTCTGTAAAAACGCTTCCACCAGATTTGCTAAACACGTTGTAAAAATTGTTAATCATATTTGAGGCAGCGCTACTAACTCTAGATTATTCAAAGTTTTATGCGATGTAATTGGAGCTACATTTAATGCTTTTTTGTACCATACAGACAAGGCCGGTCCTAAAGTCCATAACGCCCGCATGCAACTTTTTCTTTAACAGTTTGTCATTAAAATTATATAAATATTTACACATTTTTTAACAATTAATTTTTAATTATTCTGGATTTAGTATACAAAAAATTAGATATAATCTAAAAGCGTATAACATACATTGATTTTAAATTTATTTAGTAAATCGAGGAATTACTAGATTTTAATTATTTGATTATAATCAAATATTTTTAAATTTTCAATTATTTTTAACGTATGTATAATATTAATATTTGGGTTTTGAAACATTTTACTTATTTATTATGCAATTTATTCTATTGAACAACTTATGCCAACAGAGCTAAAAAAAACTAGCTTTTTATTTTCAATCATAATACTCGTATTTCATGTTGGATTTTTTTAAATTTTAATTTCTTGCTTTACCGTGATATTTAGAGTATCAGGTTTTAAAGTTACATTTTTAACGCAATTTAGAAATATTGTCCAAAAATCAGTGAAAAATGCAAAGAAATTACACATTTCTTGATTATTTTGAAAAAAAAAACTAATTATTTGTGATATGAATTACTTCTGCATAGTTAATTATTATTAAATTTAGAGTATATGACGCCACTAGGTATAAAAAAAGACCTTAAGATTTTTGATCCAGAGTAAATTTTGCTTTAATTTTTCATGTGTGTTCCATTTCCATAACCCTAACCACGAATGTCTTCAACATTCAAAGTTCATCAGATGCAAAACATTTGCAACAAAAACAAAAGTTACAATTCAATTTTTCGGAATAAACATGTCATTTTCTAAGCACTGACTCCGCATTTTTTATTTTCCTGATTAAAATTTGTTTAAACTAAATCAGCTTGCAATTTTTCGTTAATAATGCCCAATAATTAATTTAATCTTTCGCAGGTTTGCGTTTATGGGATTGAACACTAGATAATTTCCTTTTCGATTTCACGGTAACTTCAAACAAAGAAAAAATTGAATAAGCAGATTATGCAATAAACAGAGTTGTTATTTTCTAATTTGCAGAGTTATTAATCGGTTATTTGTTTCTACAGATATCACATTGCAAAATAAATACGCTTTTTGTGTTTCCGTATCCCTAGTTAAGTTAAATTGTTTATCACAATTTATGAAGTATTCTAGATTTTATATAAATAATAAAAAATATTATAATATATTATAAATTTAGTTTTCAAAACTCGTTTTGGCGAATTACGAGAAGAAATTGGATTGTTTCTTGAAAATCAGTGAACACAAAAAGAAAAAGAATATTTTGCCAAAATTAAAGACCAAACATTTGTTCTATAAATGAAGTTGGATAATAAACATATTTTCGTTCAGATTTGTGTGGTTTTACTTATTTTAAATTAGCTAGGGGTAAACTCAATTCCCATACTTGTTCACAGGGGTAGTGACATTGAAAAGGTTGGGAACCACTGCTCTATGGACTCTACCATCCCTCTATGGTGTTGTGTGCCAGCACCCTTATATTCAACACTTTTACCTATGCTCTATGGACTCTACCATCCCTCTATGGAATACCTGAACAACAACCCTTTAGAATTGGATTTCGCTCTATGTATGAGCTCTCTGGGCAATATTTTCTGCTCGGACGAGGCCATCAAGGATGATGTGAAGCCGGCATTCTCTTCCTAACCTTCGTGGCATATAATTAAAAGCATAAATCATATATTAAATATAATTGTTGTTTGTCTGATATAAATATTTGTGAAAGTTGATGGTTTCTTTATTAATACCTCCTTCGCTAAGGCAAAATCTTAACGCTATCAACATGTGATTTCCGTACACATCGGTCAATTTCATTTTGACTTAAACTGAATTTTTATCTATTATATAGCAGAAGAGTAAAATTTGCCGAAAATACTGCTTAATTCTTTTCGTACTCAAAGTGACACTTTTCAAAACCTACTACATGTAGTTGATTAGACTTTTTCACACACAAGTCATAAAATATAAGTTTTCAAATCATATAAAAATTAGATGGCTTGAGTATGTTGTTAGGTTCAAAAAAATATAATTAAATTCTGGCGGTAAAAAAACGAAGTGACTTTCCGAATAACCTTATATATACATCAATATGAGTGATCTTATATGTAGAACTGCTTTAAATAAAATGATGAGTCTCGGATCGCACACTTAAAACCATGTAACAGATATGAAAGAAACAAATATTGAAAAATGTTCCATAAAATTGTATATCAAAAATTATACACTACAATTTATAGAACAAATTTATTTTCTTTTTTTTTAATTTGTTTATAATTAGCAATCAGAATGCAAATTCTAAAAGCAAATGTGTGATGTATACACAAAACAAAAATTAAATAAAGTAATTAAAATAAACAAATAATGAAGATACAAAAATAAAGATTATAAATAAATACAAAAATATGATTATAAGCAAATTAAGAAAAATAAGTACGTTAGGATTGCTTCCATTGAGTTAATCCTAAGTGAAAAAAGTCAGACAGAGATTACATGGTCAGGTCGGCAGGCCATTTTCTTTTAAGTTTTCGGTTTGTTTCTTTCACAAGTGGTTTTAGTAATTTATTGGTATGTGTTGCGATTTTGTTAAGATGCGTGCAGACTTTATCTTTGGTGACGTCTTTTATATATGGTACTTACAAACCATGGAGCGTCGACTAGAGTTCTGAGAATTTTATTTTGCATTCTCTGCATTTTGGCTATATGTGATTTGCTAGCGCATGCCCACAGCTCTATGCCGTATGCCCACACCGGTTTCAGCACTGCATTGTAGATTCAAACTTTGTTATACAGTGAAAGTTTTGACTTTGTGCCTAAAAGCCAATATAGCTGTTGCATTTTTAGTTTTATTTGCTGTATTTTATTGTTTATATGAAATCTCCAGGTGAGCTTGGAATCTAAGTGCAGGCCTAGGTACTTAATCACGTTTTTTGCAAATTCGTCACCGTCAAGCGGTACTTTTGGACAGCTTTGTTTCCTGAGCGTGAATGTTATATGTTGTGATTTCGATTGATTGATTTTTATTTTCCAGTTTTGAAACCATTCATTTATTTCATCAAGATAATATTGCAGTTTAAAAGAGGCATCGGTTGGATCTTGTGCAACTGCCAAAACAGCAATCGTCCGCAAACGTGCAGCAGGTGGTGTTTCTCAATGAGGGAAAGTCATTAGTATAAATAAGGTAAAGGAATGACCCCAAAACACTGCCCTGGGGGCAACTCTTGCTTTCATTACTTTCGGCTCAGTTTTAGTATCACCAACCTTGACTTGAAATTTTTTCCGAGTAAGGTAGGACTCAAAAAACATCTTGTATGCTGGCAATAAATTTTCGATTTTGTAGAGAAGGCTTTCATGCCAAACTTTATCAAATGCTTGGCTCACGTCTAAGAAAGCAGCAGAGCAGTATTTGCTGCCTTCGAAAGCTTTATTAATAGTGTCCACTATTCGATGACATTGTTGCGTAGTTGTGTGTCCTCTGCGAAAGCCAAATTGGTGGTCAGGAATTAGGTTAGTAGTGCTTGCGATGTTTGCTAGCAGAAGACTTTCGAATATTTTAGATGTTATTGGAAGCAGACTATATGAATTGACTTAGTTCGGATCTTTTCCTACCTTTGGGATCATTTTGACCGTAGAGGTTTTGAATAATATCGGCCAATAATTGAGTATAAGAATTGCGTTAAAGATGTAGGTTAGTAAAATAAATCCTTATCTGGGGAGTTCTTTAAGCATTATGCTTGAAATTGAATCTATACCTACAGCTTTTCTGTTTTTAAGATGTTTAATTTCATAATAAATACTTTTCACGGTGAAGAATCTAGTTTTGTTATGGTCTGAGGTTTTGTTTTCAGAATTAGAAATATTAAAATTTTACTTGATATCATTAAACAAAAAGACAGATGATAGATAATTAGCAAACAGGTTTGCTTTTTCAGAGTAACTTCTTGCCCAAGAGTCGGAAGCGTTTAATCTTATTGGCGGGTGTTTAGTTGCAGGTCTTCTTCTATTAGATAGTGGCTTCCATAAGCTGTTATCAAATTTATTCAATCTGATATTGTTCATTTTACTAATTTTAGTTCTCAATAAGTTATTCATTCTATTTAGTAGAGTCTTATCCTGTGGCGAGTGAGTGGTTTGTCATCTTTTCCTAATCCTACGTTTCTCAACTATTAGTTTCCTAATCTCTAGCATTATGTAGGGTTCTTTATTGGCGACGAAATTTTGCGGAGTACAAACTTTGACTGCATTCTGCAAAATTTGTTGAAAGTCGTTGAATGCGCCGTCTATATCGCTTGAGCATTTTAGAGTCTTTTTTAAGTATATTTGGTCCTTAATAATATTCTTGTATAACACCCGGTCCGTTTTATGATTATGAAGTTGGCAACTTGTTAGTGTTTGATTTAAATTTGAACTCACAGATGCAAAGACTGGAGAGTGGTCCGAGCTTAGGTCGTAATTTGACTGAACTTCGATGCATTTATTGTCAATGCCGCACGAAATAAAAAAAATCGAATAAGTCAGGTATTCTCGCCGGATCACTAGGCCAATAGAAAAGAGTACCTGTGGATATTGTAATAAAGTTGATATGTTGAATTACAAAATTAAGTTCTTTTACTTTTGGGTTAGAAATACGAGATCCCCAATTTGGGTGTTTAATATTAAAGTCGCCTCCAGCTAAAAATTTGGGCCCCAATGTGTTAAAGAATTCTTGAAACTGCTCCCTTTTGATATTATGTCTTGGAGGACAATATACAGCGGAGATAGTCAACTCATATGGCAATGTTTGAACTTTTACAGAAGTCGCTTGAATATAATCTCTGGTGAATTGGTCCATTTCATAATGCGGAAAATTATTTTTAATAATAACGGCTGTACCATCCTGTGGTTTTCCGTTTGGGTGCGGAGTGTGGTAAACGGTGTAGAAAGAATAGTGAAATGGGAATATTTAGTAAGTGCGATTCGCTAATTGATAAACGTCTATTTTACTTATTGACAAAAATATAATTACTTCATTTTTGTGTGCGAGTAGCCCATTGGCGTTCTATATTGATATTCTAAGAAATTTAGCCATTTTTATTTAATTTTGTTTATAAGTGTAGATAACATGTTCACAATCATGTTATTTTGTTGCATCATTTGTTGAAACATGGATGCAATAGCAGCATATCTACCTGATTTGTGTTCAAAGCTTCTTGTTGTTTGAGTACCTGTGAAAAACTTGCATGTTGTGCAAAAACCGGTTTGTTTGTTTTGATTGTGTCGGCGTAGCTTGGTTTAAGATACTCTTCTAGGGTCACTTACCGAACCATATAGCAACGTTTGGTTATTGATTTGGCTAGTAGGTGCAGTTTTATTGTTGTTATTAATATTATCTGACGTCGTTCCATATTTGAGTGAATACAATTCTAGATATCGTTTACAGTCTTTATATTTAGACGTGTGGCCTAAAGTATTACACACGGCGCAAGTCGGAATCGTATCTTCATCTAGAGGACAATCTTTGAGTTCGTGATTCTCGGCGCAACGGGAACATGTGAACATCCGGTTGCAGTACCGCTTTGTATGATTAAATTGTTGGCAGCATCCACATTGGACGATGCGTTCACGGACATTTGGCGGTTCAATTTTAATTATGCTATTTTGGAAATTGTCGACTTTGTAAATGTCTTTGTTGTTAGGTGCTGGTTCAAAGTCTATAAAGAACATATTACGAGGCTGTTTTGTGTGAGGGTTGCGCAAATTCAAAACATTTCTTACCTTGGGACCGTATTCATTAAATACGGTTGTAATTTCTTCTGTTGTGGTTGCATGGTATAGGGATCGAACTACTTCTCTAAATGCGCGATCTTCTTTTAATTGATAGGTATGATGTTCTACTTTTGCAATTTTTATTGTGTCACCATTTGTCACCAAAATTAGCAGAATCAGAGCAGTGTATTTTTACAGTTTCGTCCGGCAAAATGTTTGTGTAAAATTTGTTTGAAGGAAAGGTTTCTTTGATTGCATTATTTATTAATTTGAAATTATTCACCTTATAAACAAAAATGGGTGGAGGTCGAGGTGATAATGTTTGTGTTTTGTCTTGATGTTGTTGATTTAACAACGGATTAAATCTGTTTTGGAGAGTTTTTGTATTTAAAACAGGTCGGTTGATTTCCTTAGTTTTACGTTTTTTAGTGTGTGATGGAGTTTGTCATGGAATTTTCTCCTGATCTATGTCGTGATCGTTTTCTGTAGTTGTCATCAGTTGTTATTGTAACGTTGACTGGTGTAGTTGATTGTGCGTGACTGGTGGAGTTGATTGCCAGGTACTTGCCATGGTCACAGTTTCTGGATCATATTCAGTATCATTTAATGTGCGATACGCTTCCACAATAGAGATTGATAAATTTGTGTGTTCCCCTTTAATGGGGAACATAATTTAATGAATTGCACCTATGTTAAAACTAGTTACACTTATTTTATTTCACTGTGCACTAAACTATTCACTAATGTTATTTTTCACTTGAATAATCCGAGACCGATTTAATGTTTACCGAGAGTTGTTGTCGGTTCTACTGCTGAGTTGAGAATCAAAATTTATTTTCAAAAGCTCATTTTATCTTAACGCCAAGGGATATACAATATTTTTAGTCATACCTGTAGTTGTAGATATATAAATAAATAATTTAAACGACTAAAACAATAATTTCAAAATTTATCGCACAAAAGATTATCGTCTGCCTTTGTGATTTATTGCATAAGACTTACGTATTGGAAATTGCAGACTTTTAAACAGTATAACAAATCCAGAAATATTTGATATATAGTACTCACAATGAAAAAACAATATCACCATATATTTTTTCATTTTTATAAACTCGTTGTATATATTACAGTATATTAAATTATACACTACAATTTAAAACAAATTTATTTTCTTTTTTTTTAATTTGTTTATAATTAGCAATCAGAATGCAAATTCTAAAAGCTAATGTGTGATGTATACACAAAACAAAAATTAAATAAAGTAATTAAAATAAACAAATAATGAAGATACAAAAATAAAGATTATAAATAAATACAAAAATATGATTATAAGCAAATTAGGGAAAAAAAAGTACGTTAGGATTGCTTCCATTGAGTTAATCCTAAGTGAAAAAAGTCAGACAGAGATTACATGGTCCGGTCGGCAGGCCATTTTCTTTTAAGCTTTCGGTTTGTATTTTCTTTCACAAGTGGTTTTAGTAATTTATTGGTATGTGTTGCGATTTTGTTAAGATGCGTGCAGACTTTATCTTTGGTGACGTCTTTTATATATGGTACTTTTAGGTCCTGAGGTATCATATGATTACTTACAAACCATGGAGCGTCGACTAGAGTTCTGAGAATTTTATTTTGCATTCTCTGCATTTTGGCTATATGTGATTTGCTAGCGCATGCCCACAGCTCTATGCCGTATGCCCACACCGGTTTCAGCACTGCATTTTAGTAGTTGTGTGTCCTCTGCGAAAGCCAAATTGGTGGTCAGGAATTAGGTTAGTAGTCCTTGCGATGTTTGCTAGTAGAAGACTTTCGAATATTTTAGATGTTATTGGAAGGTTCGGATCTTTTCCTACCTTTGGGATCATTTTGACCGTAGAGGTTTTGAATAATATCGGCCATAAATTGAGTATAAGAATTGCGTTAAAGATGTAGGTTAGTAAAATAAATCCTTATCTGGGGAGTTCTTTAAGCATTATGCTTGAAATTGAATCTATACCTACAGCTTTTCTGTTTTTAAGATGTTTAATTTCATAATAAATACTTTTCACGGTGAAGAATCTAGTTTTGTTATGGTCTGAGGTTGTGTTTTCAGAATTAGAAATATTAAAATTTGACTTGATATCATTAAACGAAAAGACAGATGATAGATAATTAGCAAACAGGTTTGCTTTTTCAGAGTCACTTCTTGCCCAAGAGTCGGAAGCGTTTAATCTTATTGGCGGGTGTTTAGTTGCAGGTCTTCTTCTATTAGATAGTGGCTTCCATAAGCTGTTATCAAATTTATTCAATCTGATAACATAGTTAGTAAAGTTGGTATTGTTCATTTTACTAATTTTAGTTCTCAATCCGGCAAAATGTTTGTGTAAAATTTGTTTGAAGGAAAGGTTTCTTTGATTGCATTATTTATTAATTTGAAATTATTCACTTTATAAACAAAAATGGGTAGAGGTCGAGGTGATAATGTTTGTGTTTTGTCTTGATTTTGTTGATTTAACAACGGATTAAATCTGTTTTGGAGAGTTTTTGTATTTAAAACAGGTTGGTTGATTTCCTTAGTTTTACGTTTTATAGTGTGTGATGGAGTTTGCCATGGAATTTGGTCCTGATCTATGTCGTGATCGTTTTCTGTAGTTGTCATCTCAGTATTATTATTAATGTTTGGAATGTTTTATTGTAACGTTGACTGGTGTAGTTGATTGTGCGTGACTGGTGGAGTTGATTGCCAGGTACTTGCCATGGTCACAGTTTCTGGATCATATTCAGTATCATTTAATGTGCGATACGCTTCCACAATAGAGATTGATAAATTTGTGTGTTCCCCTTTAATGGGGAACATAATTTAATGAATTGCACCTATGTTAAAACTAGTTACACTTATTTTATTTCACTGTGCACTAAATTATTCACTAATGTTATTTTTCACTTGAATAATCCGAGACCGATTTAATGTTTACCGAGAGTTGTTGTCGGTTCGACTGCTGAGTTGAGAATCAAAATTTATTTTCAAAAGCTCATTTTATCTTAACGCCAAGGGATATACAATATTTTTAGTCATACCTGTAGTTGTAGATGTATAAATAAATAATTTAAACGACTAAAACATTAATTTCAAAATTTATCGCACAAAAGATTATCGTCTGCCTTTGTGATTTATTGCATAAGACTTACGTATTGGAAATTGCAGACTTTTAAACAGTATAACAAATCCAGAAATATTTGATATATAGTACTCACAATGAAAAAACAATATCACCATATATTTTTTTATTTTTATAATCTCGTTGTATATATTAATTGTTATCAGTAATAATAATATCTTTATTATATTTTTCTTAATGGTAATTCTATTTAAATTATTATTTGAGTTTATATTTTAAGTGAATTAATTTTTTAAATCCTGTTCTGTTCAATCTACGGTTTAACTAAATTGGTGCAGTAAATGGAGAAAAATAAAGGGTGTAACCTGAGAACTTTTTTAATGAGCTCCAATTTGCAAAATATTTTAGACCAATTAACCAAGTTAATTCTAGATGAAATAAGATTAATTTTAATTTTGGGGGAAATGGCACTCATAAAACTATTTAACTTAAATGAAATAAAAAGACTCTTAACAGTACTCATTTTAAAGCTTATTTTGAGCACTATAAAACCTTATAGAATATATAAAATCTAATACTTCCCCGCTTCAAATACAACAATAAATCTCAAACCAAATAAAAACGACTTTACTTTTTCTATCTAACTTAATATTGTTCCTAGAACACATTATAAAACACCGATATATTAAGATTTATCTGCCATCATCAGACATATTTATCTGCCATCATCGAACCAATATTTGTTCACTAAACAAATTTTCAGGCGGTAAAACCTTTACCTCAAGTCAGCATTACAAAAAGCACTTGGATCAGTTTTTTGAAAATAACGACCGAAAAAAATTATGTTCTCAGAATTATGTTAATACTAAAAATAAGACAAAAGATGTTCGATCAAAACTGCCAATACATAATTTATCAAAGTAATTGTTTATTATACAAAAATGACGCGCCAAAATGTCTCTAAACTTTAACTTCCTAATTCAAATAAGTAAATTAATTTTTAAACGGAATTAGACTTTAAAATGCTGCTTACAACTATGGAACCGTTTCTGGTTTCCCAAATTTGGGAACCGGCTCCAGCGCGCTGCCGGTGCATAGCTCTAATTAACAAACAAGTAGTTACAACATTCAGCCAAGGTAAAATATTAATCTCAAAGTTATTAATTCTTTACAAATATAGTACAGTGTATAACATTGATCTAGCATTTTGTCAAAAATAATCGCTAGAGTTGGAATAGCTATTACCTTGCAATAGGGTAAGTTATTTTAATCTAAAAAATGGAAAGTATTTTTTTTATATTTTATGTTTAAAAGGTTCCTGAACATTTTGGCATAACTTATAAAAATTGATGTATGTGCGTACGTGTGTATGTGTATGGGTGTGTGTGACGTTTTGCTTATATGTATGATTACGACGGTTTGAAAAAAAAGCTTTTTAAAAAAATTTCGTAATTTTTTAAAAAAAGGGTGCGCGTAAGGATCACACGCGATTGAAGTAAAACTTATTTGTTACTGTACAAGGTAGCATTTTTAAGTTAAGTAAAAATAAATACATTCTATAACAATTTAGAATAATGATTATTAGTAATATGGTAACACTCGTGATGCACACATTTATTAGTGTCAACCATTATGCACATTTATATAATGATAAATTATAAATTATATATTTATAATAGCATTAGAAATATGTATAATATTCAAAAACATTAATGTAATTAAAGTCATACTCTCAATGTCATATCTTCCAATATGACATGATTGGTTTGTCAGTGTAATTGCTGATGAATAAATTCTATAATATTTGTTCACACAGTGAATGATACAACGCCTAAACAAATATTATTTTCGCACACATTATGTAATTGTATTTGAAAAACTTCATGTTATTAAAGTTAACATACATTCATTGACTGCTTGTATTTTTTTAACTTTTTTTACTTATTCGCTGGCGATATAATCTAGTTCTTTGAACAGCTTTAATATCTGTCTTGCTTAAAAAATATTTTTCATTTTAATAATTTCAAAGATTTATAGAAACTACAGATAATATAGAAACTACAGGGGCTCATGGCATCGTGCCTTAAGGCAAATTGCTGGAACTTTCCGTACCGTAATTAAAAATTTTGGTACAAAACCCTAAAAAATTTAAACAAAATGTGTACACATTATTCAAATCTCTATAAAGTATCTGATAATTTGATGTAAATATGTCCAATAGATATTTTTGACCGCCAAATGACCATTTTGTTAACTTACTTTCAATGAGAGTCCATAACCGCTAGACCTGCCTTCTCAAAAATTCGATCAGTTCTTTATCTTGTCAATACAAGTAAACTGTTTTTTGAATTACTAAAATCGGACGCTCCGTTCTTTTCCCCCGTATCTTCGAAACGGCTAGACCTGCCTATGCAAAAATCTTTTTTGAATAATTAAAATTGGTTGAACCGTGTTCCCGAAATCGTCGACAAACATTTGTATCCGCACACACACACATACATCAAGTTTTGATAAGGTATGCCAAAATGTTCAGAAACCTCTGAAACATGAAGAAATATAAAAAAAAATATTTTCGATTTTTTTTGCGATTACTATAACTTGCCCTACGGGTAGTTAATAATTTCTAGTCAATATACTTACGTTTAGTACAAATGTTTGATTTGCGATATTATTTTCAAGGAACAGAGTAAAATGTTCTTTTGATTCGTCATTTTTCATGAAATCAACATTTGTACTACGATGTAACTTTAAAATGTTTATTTATCCATGCCGATTTTCTCGTTGATATCGGTACGCATACCATAGATAAGTAAACATAAAATGACGCATACAACGTCGATGCCGGCGCGCATACAACGACAGATCTCTATTCCCATACAGTACGACTCGACCCGTATGGAAATATCATTGAGAGCAAATGACGAATCATTGGCACTCGACTCTTATCTTATCGATTCTTATCTGCCGTAACTCACTTCCGTTGCATGATTTTCAAAAATCAATTGATTCTTTTTTCACAATTTACAAAAAAAAATCAATTTTTTAAACTTTCCATAATTTTCATAAAAATCAGAAATTTTGAAATTTTTTAAAAGTTCGAACTATTTAGAAATTTTTAGTAAAAACCGTTTTTTTTAATTTTTTGAGAATTTGAAAATATTTGAAAACGTTCGACTTTTTTTTGAAAATTTCGAAGTATTCTCAAATTTTTGTAAGAAATTGTTTTTTTGAGTTTCGATTTTCTTTAAATTGTTCAAAATTCAGATTTTTTTTTTAATTTTCAAGATTACGAAATTTTTTCGTCTACACAAGCAAAAAATTGTATTAATGCAATCGGATGATCCGTTTTCTCAATTTTTACACCCATTGCGCACCACTCCCTAAAGTGGCTCCATACTTTCGAAACATGCCTTTTGCAAAAACACCTCGCGATCGAGTATGAACCGAATGTTTATTAAATTAATAGTTTGAACCATATAAATGAACTTCGAAATTAAAAATCTTGGTACGGAACCCAAAAAAATGACACAAAATGTGTACACATTATCAAAAACTATAAAATAACTATGGCGTTCGAAAATAATCATTAGACACGTGCACATCGAATTATCAGATATTTTATAAAGATTTTTATAATTTAAATGATTGAAAAAACGTTTTCGCACGTCTCGCAGTTTCGGAGGTATCGAGGGCAATAAAAATGGTCATGCAGATTTTGAGAGAACGGATCACCCAATAAGATTAATTTAGAAAATATTAAAATATAGGCAGTGTGAAAACATCAAATATCGTGATATTCAAATTTAAAAAAAAACCAAATTTTCAAAAGAATTCAAAGTTTCAACAAATTCAAATTCTCAAGACTTTTCATAATTAACTTCCCGTAGGGCAAGTTATGGTAATCGCAAAAAAATCGAAAATAATTTTTTTTGCATTTCTCGACGTTTCAAAGGTTTCTGAATATTTTGGCATACCTTAGAAAAAATGGATGTATGTGTGTGTGTGTGTGTGTGTGTGTGTGTGTATGTGTGTATATGAATGTGCGGATACAAATTTTTGTCGACGATTTCGGGAACACCGATCAACCGATTTGAATAATTCAAAAAAAATTCGATTCGTATTGATAAGGAAACGTGCTGATTAGTTTTTGGCGAAGTCAGGTCTAGCCGTTCCGAAGATACGGGGCAAAAAGTGCCGAAAACGGTAACTCAGTTTTTAAGATAACGGAGCGTCCGATTTTAATAATTTAAAAAACATTTTACTTGTATTGACAAGGTGAAGAACCGATCAAATTTTCATAAAGGCAGGTCTAGCGGTTTCGGAGATCAAACAAAAAAAGTAAAAAAAAATGCCATTTGGCGGTCAAAAATGATCATTAGACATATGCACATCAAATTATCAGATATTTTATAGAGATTTTAACAATAAGTATAAATTTGGTTTACATTCCTATGGGTTCCGTACCAATGTTTACGCGTTAGACGTCGACATTAAAGACGACGTTAAAGCAGTACGATTGCTTTGAAAAAAGTTTAGATCTTTCAAAATATGTCAAAATAAAGAAAACATTTTTTTTCAAAAAAAAAAATTAAAAAAAAAAAAGATTAGAAAAAAAAATTTTTTTCAAAAAAAAGTAATTTTTTGTCTAATTGTTTGTCAAAAATCTTATTTTTTTGAAATATTTTTTTTTCAAAAATGTTAATCGTTTTTAAAAAAATAATATTTTTTGGTACGGGAAGTTCCAGCAATTTGCCTTAAGGCACGATGCCTTAATTGCCTTAAAACAGAATTCCACTTACAGCTAGTTTTGAAAATTTTCATAAAAAGAAAATTAAAAAAAAATCGATTTCTAACAACAATTTTAGAATATTTCGAAAATTTCAAAAAACGTATATTTTCAAAAATATCTAAATTCTCAAAAATTTTTAAAAAATCAATTTTTTTCAAAATTCTAAAAAATGTCGAACATTTAAAAAAAATCCAATAATTTGAGAAAACTACAAAAAAAAACAAATATCAATAAAAATTGAAAAAATTTTTTGTAAACATACACATAAGTTGTTATTAGAATGCGCTCGTCGCTCAATTTATAATGAATAATTTAATTGAAAATATTAATAATAATTGTTATTAATCATTGTAAATAAACAATTATTTTATTTACTTTTTTTGTTTGCGCATGTGCTAGGATAAATAATTAGTTGTCAATTTTTACCCTTTCCATATGTAAGCTAAACCAGAGATATAAAAGCAAATGTTCAATCAGGTCAAAATTATAGGAATGGGTGATATTGTTCTTTCAAAGCAAATGCTATATATTAACTCTTTCTGAATTTTTTATACGTTTAACAGACTGCAATTTCAAAAATTAATAGACTGTTATGATAATAAATCACAAGAGGCAGATAGAAAAGCATAAAAATTATTTATTTATACATTGTAGATGACTAAAGATATTGTATATTCCTTCGCATTTAAATAAATCTAGATATTGGAAATAAATTTGTTTTAAATATTATAGTGTATAATTTTAAATATCCAATTTTAATGAACATGTTTCGATACTTGTTAACTTCCCGTAGGGTAAATTATAGTAATCGCAAAAAAACGAAATTTAAAATTTTTATATATTTTCACGTTTTCATGGTTTTTGAATATTTTGGCATACCTTAGAAAAAATGGATGCATGTGTGTGTGTGTGTGTGTACGGATACAAATTTTTGTCGACGATTTCGGGAACACCGATCAACCAATTTGAATAATTCAAAAAACATTCGATTTGTATTGATAAGCAGACGAGCTGATTAGTTTTTGGCATATGCCGGTCTAGTCGTTTCGAAGATACAGGGCAAAAAGAACCAAAAATTTTAACTCAGTTTTTGGGAGAACGGAGCTTCCGATTTGAATAATTCAAAAACATTTTGCTTGAGCAAATGGTATACAAAAAATGCTTTTAGAAAAAATTTAGTAATTTTGAACATATTAGAGAAAAAAATTCTAAATTTTCAAAAAAAATCAAAGTTTCAAAAAATTCAAATTTTCGAAATTTTTCATCATTTTCAAAAAAAAAAACTAAATTTTGAAAAATTATAAAAAAATGATTTCTTACAAAAATTTGAGAATATTTCGAAAGATTCAAAAAAGTGGAATATTTTCAAAAATTTCCAATTTCTCAAAATATTTAGAAAAAACGTTTTTTAACTTCCAAAAAATATCAAATTTCTAAAAAAATTTCAAAATTTTGAAAAAAAATCTAAATTATCATAAAAATTAAATTTAAAAAAGAAATGGACTCTTGTAAATGAACATAAGTTGTTCATAAAATACGTTCGTAGCACTTCTAAGTTTACAGTATGTAATAAATAATCTATTTGAAATTATTCAAAACAATTATTGATTATTTTCATTTCTCATATGTTTAATTACGGTACGGAAAGTTCCAGCAATTTTAAACTTCTAAAATCAAAATTTATAAATTATCAAAAAAATAAAAAAATGAAAAATTTTTTGTGAACCTACACATAAGTTGGTTAATACACATAAGTTTACAGTATGTATTTATAATATTAATATCTATTTGAAATTATTGTAAACAATTATTGATTAATTCCATTTCTCAAATGTTTACTTACGGTACGGGAAGTTCCAGCAATTTAATTTAAGGCACCATGTCATGCACCCTACTAGTTAATAAATTAACCACTTTCTGTAAGTCTCTAATATATTGAACGTTCATTTGAACGGCAAAATCTAATACATTTTTTACTTTTCTATCTAATCTCCATGATACATATATTTTCTTTAATTTTTTAAGTTTTAAAATAGCGCCGAAATTTTTTTGACAAAAATTTTTGGAAAAAAAGGGCTAGGTCAAATGTCTCGCAAACTAATCAATACGTGACATCATCGAGTTTTATCAAATCAATTTCAATTTTTTGAAACAAGTGCAGCCACTTTTTTAGAAAATAATGACAAAATGTCAGATCACATATACATATACAAACAGATCTTTTCCAATTTTGGTGTCAAACGATTTAGAATGACTTCAAACGCCGAAAATGTTTGAATATATCTAATCGAATTGCCTGGCAAAATAGTGAACTTTTTAAAGAGTTAAACAATGTAGTTGACTATCTGCAAATATTTGTGGGACCACCCCACAGTTAAATTTTAATGCTTACCTGCATAACTGGCTAAAACATTATACTTGTTAAGTCAGTAATTTTATTGTGCTCACAATAACAAAACTTTTAGAAGTGGTTATTTATTTATTTATTTTTAAATATATTTATTTAAATATATTATAAATATAAATATATATTTAATAAATATATTTAATTTTATTGGCCTCCGCTTTTACAGTATTTTTAGCCACCTACATTATTCATATTATTTTTCATTACATTCTATACAATTCTTACATATATATTTCTTATATATATATATATATATATATATATATATATATATATTCATCATATATATATATATATATATATATATATATATATATATCTTCTTATAGCCTAATCTTCCATTCAATTTTCTTTCTCCAATATCGTTCAATATTCATTCTTCTTCTTGTTTCTCAATATGTTCTTCTCATCTTCTGAAGCACTTCTTACTTCTGATACAATTTTTCCTTGTATTCTACAAATTAACAGTTCTTATAATAATAACATTTAAATACAATAAATGTTTTATATTTATAATTCTGGTATTGCAGGAGATTCGAACCGAATTCCTCCAGTGTGTGAGTCGAGAACGCTACTGAGTGAGCTATTTCCGCCACTTATATAATGAATAACATTTAAAATATATTCAAAATTACAATATATAGTAAAATTCATAATGTGCTTAATGTAAAATTACATATAATACAGAATTTAACAATATTATTTATTTACAGAATAAGATAAAATGATGACATATTTGAAAAGAAAAGAAAAAGAAAAAAGAAGAAGTGGAGATGGAGATTATTTGATTAGGTGAAGTGTTGTGAATATCTATTTCATTAATAATTAAGTTAAAGTTAGAGGACATATGTAAAATAGGCGAATTTAAGAGAGAATTAGATTTAGGAGTAGGATAATTGAAAAAGAATTGTGACCGCGTAGATAGCCTTGGAACATTGAAGGATAGTTGGTTAAAAATAATTGTTTAATGATAGTAGCAAATTAAAAACAAATTAGAGAAAATAAATTTAACAATCACCTGCTTATATCAATATATGCATAATACGTCTCAATAATTTGCTATTGCACTTGTCAATTTGGTAACTTGATTTTTCCAACAATTATGAAATTTTTTATAAATGTTTAGTGACAGTAGTAAAAAAAACAAATTAGAGGAAATAAATCTGACAACCTGCATATATCAATATAATTGCTCTCTTTAATTAACTTATGAGTTATTTAAACCTCCGCGAAACTAAAACAAAAACAAACACGTCTGTATGACGTTCACATTTCTGGTTGTGAAAATCAGTTTCACAAAATCAAAATTCAATAGTTTAACATGACCCATAATTTCAAAACCGTCAACATTTACTTTGGGCCTTACGAAGCGCATGGCGTCGTTGCTCACCGAAACGGACGTTTGAAAGGTCAGAGTTGAGAATATAAAGTAATCATATTTGATTAAAAATTCAATTAAAATTTAAATTTTCCATCGTAATATATCTATCAAATAGACTTTCTCTGTGAAACTGTTTACTTTAAAATTAAACGAACCAGTGTGTTATTTATCATATCAAGCTTATATAGTGTATATAGATCAATATAACTATATAACATTAGATAACTGTTGTACTCACACGCATATATATATATATATATATATATATATATAAATATATATATAAAAGATAGATGAATAGATATTATAAATAATATCAAATGCATAAATTATTTTATTCAAAATAACATTTCTAAAGGATTATGCGAGCGTTTGTTGGCCAAAGGACTGCGTTATGAGTTGACGCCTTGGCATCACTGGGATAGAGTTCAGTTAACAATATGCGGTCATCTGGCATTTCAATGCAAACTTACTCATCTTCTGTTCAATACCAATTATGATTTAGATCCCGTTTGTCAACGCGCATTTGCAAGCGCCGTGCAAATGTCTGAAAGGCTCAAAGAATGGAATACGACTCGACAACATAAATTAGAACGGGAACGAGAAAATAAGGTTAACTCTTGACTTTGAATTTATTGTTCGAATATTTTTTTTGTTTTTTTTTTTCATTCATTATTATATAACAATCGAAGTTGTTTACAGATCCTATGAGTTATATGGCTAAATTGCACATAATAATAATATTAAAAATAATAATAATAATCACAGAAAGAAATAAAAAAAAGAAAAAATAATAATAAATAAATAAATTAATATGAATTACAAATAAAAAAAATAAATAAATAAAAAATAAAGAAAATAAAAAACAAATTGTAGTAATTGCTCCAATAAGCAATTGACTATAGAAAACAATTTTTTTTTTTTTACAATAAGTCAATAGGCAGTTTCTTGTGTAGTCTTCTTATAGAAGGAAGCACATGAGCCATTGTTGCAAGGATGATCGTAAATTTTAGCGTGATGTCCAGTACTGGTATGTTTTATGACTTCGACTACAAAAGGGATGTTGAGATCATCATGTATGATTTTCAGTAATCATCCGTGCAGTAATCGCCCGTAGTGTTTTAGATTGTAATCGTTGAACAAGTCCAACATTTGATTTACTACAGCATCCCCACATTTGGATTCAAGACGTTCATACAGGTTTAATTGTGGTCTTATAATTTAGAAGTTTATGTATCTAATGATAATTTTGATTTTTGACTAATCAGCCAATTTAAATTTGAAAGTGTAAGTTTAATTTGTTTTATTTTGGCCACGATTCGCCGCTTCCAAGTTAATCTGCGATCCATGTGAATACCCAAGTAGGGTAGGGCGGGGCTAGTTGAGCAAATTTTTACTTAAACGGATGTAGCTCCTCAATGAAAAGTCTCAATAAATTGCTATACGGCTTAATGGATTTGTTGTTTATCGCTTAACAAAAGTGTTAATACTAGTTTTTGGTAATAAGTAAAATTTAAAAGCTACAGCTGTTTAAATGCAAAAAGTCAAGTATGCTCAATGTACCCCATAGGTGGGGCAAGTTGAGCACTAAAAAAGTATAATGAAATTATAGGTTCAATGTCGATTAGTGATGAAATAAAATAAGTTTTTAATAACCAGTTCTATATTTATAGTCTTTATTGACAGAGAAAACAAAACTTATAGTAATTTGCTTTGAATAATTAACGATTAATTAACTTAGGAATTATTTTACCATTATATTCAGTATTTTGGTTTAAAATCATTATTTCTTTATATCATTACTCATAAACTTAGCTTAAATCTTAAAAATAATAATCAATTTCTGGAAGTTAATGGTAATTGTCTTAGTGACAGAACAAGTTTAGCAACTATGCTCAACTAACCCCAACTCGGAATTTCAAAATAAAAGTGAGTTTTTGAAAAAACCGTGAGAATTATACCCAGAATCCCTGTGCATATTAAAAGTACTATAATTATATGGAAGAATAAGATTTACCTGGTTAAAAATAAATAACATTTGACTAAACCAGACGAAAACTTGTAATGAATGACTTTTTTACTTTTTGGTCTCAAAATAAACAAAACGCCTGTGAGCCTCACTCATTTGTCCAGCGGCTACTAGCGATCGCGGGGTGTCTATTTCTCCCAAACCTCTGTCTTTCCGTCATATAATGCCTAAACGGACGGTGAATAGTTTTCGAGATATTTCGATTGCTCAACTTGCTCCTATGCTCAACTAGCCCCGCCCTACCCTACTTGATTGTCCGAATATAAAAATTAAAAACAAGTCAGGTTTTGCCTCCATTCCGACACCGAGTTCAATGTCGATTAGTGATGAAATAAAATAAGTTTTTAATAACCAGTTCTATATTTATAGTCTTTATTGACAGAGAAAACAAAACTTATAGTAATTTGCTTTGAATAATTAACGATTAATTAACTTAGGAATTATTTTACCATTATATTCAGTATTTTGGTTTAAAATCATTATTTCTTTATATCATTACTCATAAACTTAGCTTAAATCTTAAAAATAATAATCAATTTCTGGAAGTTAATGGTAATTGTCTTAGTGACAGAACAAGTTTAGCAACTATGCTCAACTAACCCCAACTCGGAATTTCAAAATAAAAGTGAGTTTTTGAAAAAACCGTGAGAATTATACCCAGAATCCCTGTGCATATTAAAAGTACTATAATTATATGGAAGAATAAGATTTACCTGGTTAAAAATAAATAACATTTGACTAAACCAGACGAAAACTTGTAATGAATGACTTTTTTACTTTTTGGTCTCAAAATAAACAAAACGCCTGTGAGCCTCACTCATTTGTCCAGCGGCTACTAGCGATCGCGGGGTGTCTATTTCTCCCAAACCTCTGTCTTTCCGTCATATAATGCCTAAACGGACGGTGAATAGTTTTCGAGATATTTCGATTGCTCAACTTGCTCCTATGCTCAACTAGCCCCGCCCTACCCTACTTGATTGTCCGAATATAAAAATTAAAAACAAGTCAGGTTTTGCCTCCATTCCGACACCGAGTGTGCATTTTTCTTCTGCTCAAATATGTTCAATTAATCAGCACTCGTGTGAATGCTTTTAGCAAAGCAGCTTTTTGGAATGAAGGTCAATATTGTCGCATGACATTGTGCTTTGGGTCAAATTGCTGTAACTTTATTTATTAAACAAATATTAAGTTTTTCAAACCATTTGAATTTGAAGATTTTGGTGTTTAAAATATTTATTAGGTACAAATTATATTTTTTTAGATTACCGAATCAAAAGTTTTTAAAATATTACTGACATTTTGGTGTAAAAAACTAAATTAAATGTAGGTAGAAGTCCCCTAGTGGCAGACACCTAAGGTTATTTATAAATAAATCAAAAAATATTTCACGAAATGTTTATTAAATTATGATTTATGAAATACGAAAAATGGGGGTATATAGTGACCATTAGCACTCATACAGAACAAAATTAAATAATTGGAAAAAAATTACATATATTCTCACAAGAAATATCAATATGTTTACTGTCCGGCACTAAGAGACGACTTAGTGTCCGGTGCTAAGGGACAGACAATTTCGTTCATTTGGTGGCACCCACTAAAATTGTTTAAAAGATCTAATAATATTCTACCATTTTACGGATAACAATCAAGTACAACTTTTATCTTTGCATTCCACTCAAATGTAAATGCATAAATATGCTAGAATTACTTTCATTAATATTTAGGTGACGCCATGATTTTGCGCCTAAAACAGGAAAGGGTTGCTCTCGCAGTGGCCGTGTGCGTCACAGGCAAAGTTTGGCGCTTGATCCTGTACCTGTGTGCCCCCGCGCCCCTTTCACTAGTATTTTGAAATAAAAAGATTTAAAATTATAACTTTAATAATACGTGTTAAATAGAGTGTCCGATGCTTGGTGTCGTCCGGCGTTACGGGACTTCCTCCTACATTTCCGTTCTCCGATCATTGTTATATATATATATATATATATATATATATATATTGCTCATATTTTAGCTTAAATATGCGTTACCCATGTTCAAAATCACTCACAAGTTGAGTGGTAATGTTCATAGTTTAGAGGTGAAATTTCTTTATGTTTGAGACTTTTCATGAAACTATAAAATATAAACTATGGAAATTCAAATTGGTACCCAATTATTTGACACTTCAAATAGACTGTTGGTTTTTCTTATTTTACGACATTTTGCAAATAGCAATATAGAAAAAGAGAAATTTAATTAACTATGTTGACAAAAATGATATATAAATTTAATTCGGGATCCTAATTATCATAATATGAAGAACCTGTTAATTTTGATGAAACATATCATATAATTGTATGAAATGAAATGAAATATCGAATGCTAAATTTCTGTATGAAAAATTTAAAGTTTTATTCAAATAGTTAACATGATTACTGAAAGTAAATTTTTCTATTTGTTAGATCTCACACCCTGAATTTAGTAAATGAATTATATACATAGTATCGACTAATTTATGTAAAAGTTAAAGTGAGGCATGCCTATATTAAATACTTGATTATCTTATTTGTGGTACATCATATAAAAATATAGATTTCTCTCAGCAATTTTTCTTAAGCTACAATGCTAAGCATTAATACTTTTTTGCAATTGACGTCACATATATTTGTCAAATTTTAATACTTATAAGCCAAGAAACGTTTTCAAGACCAAATTATCGCTCGCAATACTTCTTTAGCGGGTGCATATTGTGACGATTATCAATATTATCGTCTTATTGATAATTATTGTCGCCCGATTGTCATCAACCCCATAGTACACCATCCTTACCCTTAACTATTTATCGGTTCTTGAGGTCCAACAGAAAGATGCTCTGGAGATCCAGGGCAATTAAAAAGCCAATGGGCGAACGCCCTGGGATACGTTATTGTTAGTTGTGTGTGTTGTGCCACAAGACAGGTCCAGCTTAAATATCAGATCATGGAAATTATAAGCTGTAGCTATTCTCCCCATATACCCATATAAGCGAATATACCATGATATAAGAATAATTGGTATTAGTTAGGAAACATAACCAGTGGCAGAACTATACCTTCCGGGGCCCGTGGCAGAGTCTTACGATGGGGCCCTATCGTGGTACTCAATTTTTAATTTATCTAATTTTGTTTAATAAACGTTAATAGTCATTTACACGCAGTTTTACTACTGGCTAAAACAATTTTTAATGAATTTTATCACAATTAGCAAACTAACTTCGACTAATTTATATTTTATGGTTTTAAATTATACAATTATACAAAAGGTAGAACAGTAAAGTATTGATATAGAGGTATAATTCTAACTTAGTTGTAATTATATAAAAATAACAAAAAATAAATAAAACTTAATTTTTTTTGAAAATCAAACTTGAAATATTAGTAAATATTTTCAACGTTAGAATAAATGGAAATTAAAATTAAACGTATTTTTTAAATAAAAATTAAAAAAAAACACTTTCTTAAATTTAATTATTACATAACCTTCCATTAATTAGAATTTTTTGATAATTTAGAATTTTTTTGATAATGTAAATTTTTTTCGCAGTTTAAAATTTTTTGGAAACTAAAAAAACGTTTTTTTTTAAATATTGTGAGAATTTGGAAATTTTTGAAAATATTCATTCGAAAAATTCTAAAATTTTTGTGAGAAATTATTTTTTTTAATTTTTTGAAATTTAGTTTTTTTTTTGAAAAGGATGAAAAATTTCGAAAATTTGAATTTTTTGAAACATTTTTTTTTATTTTCAAAATCACTAAAGTTTCTGTAAATGCATTTTTTGCACACCATCTACTCAAGCAAAATGTTTTTTGAATTAATCTAATCGGATAATCCGTTCTCTCAAAAACTGCATAACCCTTTACGCTCCATACCTCCGAAACGTCAAAATTGCCTTTTGCCAAAACGCCTTGCGATCGAGTACGAACCGAAAGATTTTTTAATCATACAAATTCGTTATTCCATACTGTCAAAAATGTCGAGGACATTTATTTGAACCATATAAAAAAACTTCAAAATTAAAAATCTTGGTACGGAACCTAAACAAGTTTACACTAAATGTGTACACAATATTAAAATCTCTATAAAATATCTGATAATTTGATAAACATATGTCCAATAAACGTTTTTGACCGCCAAATGGCACTTTTTTAAATTATTTTTATTGAGAATCCATAGCCGCTGGACCTGCCTTCCCAAAAATTTAACCAGTTGTTCATTCCGTTAATACAAATATAATGTTTTTGGAATTATTAAAATCGGACGCTCCGTTCTCTTGAAAACTTTGTTACCGTTTTTGGCACTTTTTGCCTCGTATCTTCGGAACGGCTAGACCTGTCTTTGCCACAAACTAATCAGCACATCTCCTTATTAATATGAATCAAATGTTTTTTAAATTATTCAAATCGGTTATTCCATACTGTCGAAAATGTCGAGGACATTTGTTTGAACCATATACATGAATTTTAAAATTAAAAATCTTGGTACGGAACCCAAAAAAACTTTACGCAAAATGGGTACACATTGTTAAAATCTCTATGAAATATCTGATAATTTGATGTACATATGTCCAATAAACATTTTTGACCGCCAAATGACAATTTTTATTGAGAGTCTATAACCACTAGACCTGCCTTCCCAAAAATTTACCAGTTGTTTATTTCGTCAATACAAGTGAAATGTTTTTTGAATTATTAAAATCGGACGCTCCGTTCCCTTAAAAACTGAGTTACCGTTTTTGGCACTTTTTGCCCTGTATCTTCGGAACGGCTAGACCTGCCTTCTCCAAAACTAATCAGCACGTCTCCTTATCAATACGAATCGAATGTTTTTTGAATTATTGAAATTGCTTCATTTGTGTTCCCGAAATCGTCGACGAAAATTTGTATCCGCACACACACACATACACGCGCACACATACACATACACACACATACATCCATTTTTTCTAAGGTATGCCAAAACCAGTGGCGTAACTAGGCTACCCGGGGCCCGTGGCAAATTTTTTTGATGCCCCCCCCCCCCCATCAGTAAAATCAAGTGGTTTTAATTTAATTTAAAAAAAACTCGAAATTTTTCAACGTGTTGATTTAAATGTTAAAAATTTAAAAAAAAAATTAAAATGTATAAGTACAAGAAAACGTAAAAATAAAAATAATTATAAGTCAAAATTAATAATTTAAAAGTACAATTACTACTTTGTTTTGAAAATCAAACATAAAATTTTTGTGTTTAAACATTGTAATACATGAACTATAGAAAGGATTTTTTTATGACTGAATTCAACAGAGAAAGAACATAGTACTTTGGGGTTAAAAATAATTATTACATAACCTAACATTAACAATCAATTTTTCACGTGTTTTCTCAACTATCAAATCCTTTTTAATACTTTTTGAAAACTTCATATTCGTCATATACTCGCTGGCCCTTTTTGGTGAAGAAACTCGTTTAAAATATGCATAAATTTGGAATGAAATAAAAACAACAATTTAATTTCAATAAGGTATTTATTAACTAAAATCTCTTCTTCGTGCTTTCTGTTCTGCAAAAGTGTCTATGACATCATCAAAATTTAATGAACGAGCCATAGTATTTTCAATAGTATTTTCAAAACTTAATAAAAAGTTAGGTTTTCTATTAGTCATTATTTGCATATTATAAAGCTTCATAAATAATATTAAAGAAAATATTTTAAAAAAAATCACAACACGCTAAAATTATATTTTTACATTCTTACACGCTCATGTTTTTTTTTCGAAATTAAATTTATTTAGAAGAAAATTTTCATGCTTGTTCTAACTTTTGTTATTAGTGAAATAAAACCAAAATTTGTTAGATTTTACTAATTTTTACGCGTATTTGGGGCCTCCGTGGCCTGGGCAAAATAAAACTCTTTAACATAATAATCTTACATTCCTCGCGTACTTTTTTACGCGTATTTGGGGCCCCCGTGGCCTGGACAAAATAAAACTCTTTAAAATAATAATCTTACATTCCTCGCGTACTTTTTTACGCGTATTTGGGGCCCCCGTGGCCTGGACAAAATAAAACTCTTTAAAATAATAATCTTACATTCCTCGCGTACTTTTTTACGCGTATTTGGGGTCCCCGTAGCCTGGACAAAATAAAACTCTTTAAAATAATAATCTTACATTCCTCGCGTACTTTTTTACGCGTATTTGGGGCCCCCGTGGCCTGGGCAAAATAAAACTCTTTAAAATAATAATCTTACATTCCTCGCGTACTTTTTTACGCGTATTTGGGGCCCCCGTGGCCTGGACAAAATAAAACTCTTTAAAATAATAATCTTACATTCCTCGCGTACTTTTTTACGCGTATTTGGGGTCCCCGTAGCCTGGACAAAATAAAACTCTTTAAAATAATAATCTTACATTTCTCGCGTACTTTTTTACGCGTATTTGGGGCCCCCGTGGCCTGGACAAAATAAAACTCTTTAAAATAATAATCTTACATTCCTCGCGTACTTTTTTACGCGTATTTGGGGCCCCCGTGGCCTGGACAAAATAAAACTCTTTAAAATAATAATCTTACATTTCTCGCGTACTTTATTACGCGTATTTGGGGCCCCCGCGGCCTGGACAAAATAAAACTCTTTAAAATAATATTCTTACATCCTCGCGTACTTTTTTACGCGTATTTGGGGCCCCCGTGGCCTGGACAAAATATAACTCTTTAAAATAATAATCTTACATTTCTCGCGTACTTTTTTACGCGTATTTGGGGCCCCCGCGGCCTGGACAAAATAAAACTCTTTAAAATAATATTCTTACATTCCTCGCGTACTTTTTTACGCGTATTTGGGGCCCCCGTGGCCTGGACAAAATAAAACTCTTTAAAATAATAATCTTACATTTCTCGCGTACTTTTTTACGCGTATTTGGGGCCCCCGTGGCCTGGACAAAATAAAACTCTTTAAAATAATAATCTTACATTCCTCGCGTACTTTTTTAACGACATTAAATTTGGTTGAACGAAGTTTTCATGATTAATTCGTTTTTCATGATTTTTTTATATTATTAATGTTTCTTACGGACATTGGGGGCCCCCTGGTTTGGGGGCCCCGTATAATTGATACGGCTGATACGACGGTAGTTACGCCCCTGATTTTTACGAAAACATACTTTTCAAGTAAAATAAAGTATTGGAATATAATGTAAAAATATTTCTGAGCATGCGTCCTTTTGGGCCGGGGCCCCCTTGAGCCGGGGGCTCGTGGCATTTTGCCACCCACGCCACCCTATAGTTACGCCACTGGCCAAAACTATAACTTGCCCTACGGGAAGTTAATAAAATGTTAACTTCAACAAGCTATTTAGTAAATAAAACCTTTTGTTACTGCTTTCACTTGCGTAAAAGCGTCTCAGAATCTGAACAAAAGTTTTTTTTATGGTACTGATTATATAATTTGTTTATTCTGAATTTCCAAACAAATTATAGAGCTGTTATTTAATAGATCAGTATCATTGAAAACTTCTATTGTAGCAAAATACTGAAATTTAGAACATATTAATTCATCGGAAGAAACAATTTTAATTTCTTTAATTGTAATGTCCAATACTCGATATATTCACTTTGAACAAACAGTATCTTGAATATGAATTCCCAAAGCTTGTCAAAATAGCGTATTACCTTCTTTGGACGAGTTTTAAAAAATTCATGTTAGACAAATCATTTTCTACTACCCTAGTGGCGTCTAATTTTAAATTACCAAATTCATGTCAATAATTTTCTAATTCTTAACAAATTTTTAAATGTTTATAGCATTTGAAATATCGGTGGTTTCAGATTACAGCACTTTAGACGTTGCGCATTGATAGTAGTAGAATAATATAATGGAAAACCTATAATAAAATAATTGTAGTTTGCAAACTTCTTTTTATGTGAAATGGTTGCATTTTGGATTTCAACAAAACGGAGTTTCAAAGCAAGAATGGCATCAGAATGTCGTGCACATCTAGTAGGCTTAAATATTTTTAATGTTATTTTGTAATTAGATTCAAATCTTGATAAAATATGTTATCTTTTTATATCATGGCCAAAATAATTAAAAATTCATAAACTGTTTAAAGAAAATGCGAAAAAATATGAAGAAACCAGTGGATGTGTTTTAAAACGAATTAAAATCCTTTTGTTTAGAATGTTTTGAAATTAATCTTGCAACAAATAGTATAATCAGCAATATACCGATTATAACAAATAAAATTAAGAAAGGGACTTGTCGGTGTTCACATGTCAAAAGTATAATCTGCTTCTGAAGGTAAACTTTTAATTTTCAAAACCAAAAATAATGTTTGTACTTTCTGCGATAAAAATCCTAAGGTAGCTCTTTATTTAGTAAAGACTTAGATTGGATATAATGAATGACTTTATTGTATATACATACAACTCATGCACGCAGCTGTTAAATGATTATTATTAAATGACATTTAACTATAACAATACGGTATTCTTTGAATATTGGGCAGGAGCGTAGCTATCGCCGTATCAGCCGTATCAAAAATACGTGGCCCCCGGGATAGAGGGGCTCAACGAGCTTAAACAGAAATTGATAAAAAATTTAAAGCAAAACAATGATTTATAAAAAATTACTTGAACGTAGTTATCGAGCGGAATTGAACTTCAACTTGTAAGTTAATGCTTTAAGAGAATTTATTTCTGCTGCAAAATATTTGAAAAAGATTTTAAAACTTTGTATGTACTTCACGAATACAATGATATTCAAAATTAAAACAAAAAAAAATACGTAAAAATTTTAAGGCAAATATATCTACCAGACCTGTCACTATTGTTCCTAGAGACAGAAACTTAAGAGAATGTAAAGATCACTTAATAATTCAGTTTTTCGAAAAAAGATAAGGTGAGAATATTTTTACCTGAAATCATTTATGAAAAATTTAGAAAATTACAGAAAGTTAGATAGAAAAATAATTAGAATGATAAATAACTATTCTTCTAATTTTATGAATGTCTATTAGACAATATAATAGAAAAAACAAACCATTATGACAACAAAAAAATGAACAAATATACTGACTAATCAGTGGCATATGCTAAATTCGAGAGAACGAAAAAGGGATTGTATTGTCTGTTCTGACCGAAAAGCAGCAGGGGGAAGGCGGCGAACAACATTTTATTGTAAAACATGTCAAAATCAACCAGCTAAGCATTTTGGAAATTGGTTTGAACGTCACCATTCTTTATAAAATTTTCAAAAATAAATTATTATCATAATTGTATGTTCTCCAATGACCACAAATTTTTATCAAACAAATTGCATAGCATACACAATGAAATCAAGTTTACAGCCGGTACAATAGATTGTTTTGAAATCGGTGCCGTCCCGTAAGTGTCAACACCGATACAAAATTACTATATAGCAAAAAAAGGCTAAAAATTTTACTAAAATAACTTAAAATTATTTACACAACACTGTTTATCACTGCTATATGTAATTTATTCAACGTTTCGTTGTGAACTGAGTCAATGTTTATCAAATAGCCTGTCTCACAGAGTATGTTTGTCCACTCAGGTGGACAGCCGTCCCCAAAGAGTCAATTATTGAATTGATTTAGTTATAAAAGAATTCTAGGTTTCAATTGTATAGTGGCTACAAACCCTCACAGGTAATTACAGGTAATTACTTGTGATTGCAGGTAATTACAGGTAATTACTTCAGCGGGCGACTGGAGTGTTGAAGCAATTTCTCGCATTGGGGAGCGATGCTATAAATGTACTACATAGCAGCATCGCCCCCAAAGAGGCTCCCTCAACCCCCCAAATATTCCGTCACAACGTTAGAAGGTAATCGATCCCCAACTTACACTTTTTATTTTATATTTAATAATATTCAATAAAAAACCAAGCGAGTAGCACCCACTGTTCACGTGTTCCGTTGTATTTTAATGTGTTCGTAATTTTTATTGAAGTTTGTAGAAATTAGTAAAATTTTAAACGACGCGCATTTTCTTTTATGGTTGTCTACTGTACATGTGTTTATCTATTGTTTTTTTTTTCCTCAAAAGCGCGCGTATCCCAATATTTTGAAATCATAATTCATTGATTTGATTTTAAATAAGGCTTGAGTATGAAATTTTATTACATGTTGTATATTAATGTATTTGTTAAACTTCATTATCTTTTCGCGTTTTGTTTGGTGCGTTGTAAATAGTTTTGAATATTCAATAGTATAAAATTTATAAAATAACGAAATTGTAATTTTTTCTAATCGAATTCAATTTAATTTTACTTTTTCACCCCAATTTTGTTTTACAGTATTACGAGTTAATTAATTACTATGTTTGAATAAGCTTAGTTAGCAATAAAAAGGCAATTTTTGTTCATTTTATACTTCTTATTATAAAAATCGCGGTAATATATCCACAAAAATATTTTTAATTTTCTAAAGTAATATTCCAATAGGCGAATATTTTTTGTAGTAAGCTCAAATATTTTGCTTTTGGGACACATTAGCGCACATACGCGTGGTATACGCAAAACACATGGCCATTTTTCGGAGAAATTTAACTTTCTAACCTTTTTTTCAATGGTTTTGACCTGACCCGTGCGCGACCCAGGCATGGTGTTCAAAAAATATAAAATTTCATACTTGTTAAACAGTTTGAAAATGTTCGCGCGCATAATACATTTTTTTGTCATTTTTAATAATGTTTTAAACATAAGTACGGATAAGAGTACAGATAAACACAAATAGTTTCAGCGGTTTTCATTTATTTTTGTTTTAGTTTTTTTTTTTTATTTGCGGTTGTTAATAAACCCTGTAATTACCAAATTCTTTGTATTTAAAGACGAATAAGGCAAGATTACTTTTTACTTCTTACGTGCTATGAATAAAATAGTTAGGATAATTTAATTAAATGAAGGTTTACCATAAATTTAAAGATGTCTGTTTCTTATTTGTGATTTTTTTTAATTGTTAGTTCAGAATATTATGCTGATCAAGAAAATTGTAAAAATATTAAGTTTTTTTTTTACTTATATAGAAGGTGATTTACGGATAGAGTTTATAGCTTTTAGTACACGGTAATGAGAGTATTAAGGGCCATTGTTAGTTGAAAAGTTAAATATGTTAAAGTGCCCAATTTTATTTGTATCAAGGTATATAATAGTTTTACTTCTGTGGTGTATGATAATGATTAAGATTAGGTATAAACTATTATGTATGTTATTTTTTGTTGATAATGTTACTGTAAAATAAACCAAACGAACGTTGTTTTTATTTATTTTTTATTGGCTTTGTAAGCTTGTACATTATCTAAAGTATTTGACAACTACTAAAACTAAGACAATATATACAAATCCACATGCATACATACGCATTCACACACATATATACACACACACACACATAAATATATATATATATATATATATATATATATATATATATATACATATATATACACAAACGCATACCTACACACATATACACCTAATTTTAATTATACTATGTTGAATCTCTATACCATTAATCTAGTTTCACATATATACTCGTATGTAGATCATCATACGTTACAATGTCTGCCAACATCAGTCTCAGATTTGTGGGAAGTGGGATCTTCAGTTTTAATAATTTATTCCATAGTTTTTCTCTTTTTTCCTCCATATGTCTACATTTCATAATTAGGTGATTGGCACCTGCGTTATTAGCTTTGGCAAGGCGAAGACAGTACAAATTGATGTTAATTCCGATCCTACTCAAATGGTAAGGGGTAAAGGTGTGATTGGTTCTCAGACGATTAAAAATGCAGTAAAAATGACGACTCTTCGTAAATTTGTCGTACTATGGTCTTACGGAAATTTGTATAGCTGCATAAAATTGTCCTTTTTCACGACTTGACTCTTGGAATTCCAATTGCCACTCCTTATATATCTTTGCCTTAAAGAGGTTTTTGATATCGTATAAATCGACGCATTTATATCTAACTATATTTAGTATATAAGTTAGTGTTTTGATGATAGATGCAAGCACCTACGCCCTCAGGTCCTTTTAACTCATCTGTGAAGAAAATCTCGAAGTCCGCAAACGTGTTTTTAATTTTATCTTCAATTTCTAACCTATACCCCCGTTCAATTGGTGTATGTATTACAAAATTCCGTCTGTATGATATTTTTAAGGTTTGTAGTCGTGATTTCATAGTCGAAGTAGAATTTTGTTGCTTTGTTTTGTTCTTCTAATGGCTTGCATTTGTATTCAGTTTCTGAGAACACCGACATAAGTATAGCTTTCATCTTATTTTGCCAATATTGTCTGTTTTGACAGTTGTTAGCACTACTAATTTTTGGTATTACCTCTACGTTATTGGACCTTATTCTGTCAATAACGAATTTTGTTTGCTAACAGTTAAACGAACGTTGATAGTGCGTTCCGCGTCGCGGCGATGTCTAGTTTATTTTTTCGTGACGCCCTTTTATGGTGACAAAATTTGATTTTATTTTTATTAAAATGATACTTTAATTCTGTCCGGTCAATAGTTATTGGCTCGTGTTTTTGAACGCCCAATCCCGATTAAGGGATCCGATATGGCAAAAAGAACGTGAATCCGAATCGGGTCAGTCGCAATCTGACTTTCGAACAGTGTACATCGAAATAATATTCAGGTAAATATATAGTTGAATTTAAATAAAGTGAAGTGAATAGAAAACAAGAACACAACGTAGCGCATGTAAACAAACCCGTTTTTATAGTGAGCGAGCCCCGTTCGGAACGGGGACAATTCGAAAAATGGTGCAACGTTATAATACAATTTGGGTGCAATTTGAAGAAAACAAATTACGACGCAATGCGAAAGAAATATATCTATGGATATTTAAGAGTTTAGAACATTTAGAAAACGAAATGATCGGTTATCAAACGACGCCGAAAGGCATATATATCAAATTCAACAAATTAGAGATTTGCCAGAATTTAATAGAAAACGGTATTGACAGCAATAAGATTCCAATGGCAAATAACGAATATAATAATATAAAAATCAAATATGCGGATGACAAATTTACCAGAATTAGAGTATATGGAATACCTTTTGAAACAAATAACGAGACAATTGGGTTGCATTTATCTAAATATGGTACTATTAAAAACATTCAGAACGAATATGTGAGTAGCCCTAAAAGGAATACAGATGATACGAATAAGAAATTTTTAACAGGAACAAGATTAGTGGACATGATTCTGGAAAAGCCTATTCCATCTTTTATTCACATTAATGGCGATAAAGCGTTAATTACATATTATAACCAGCCGAAAACATGCGCGTATTGTTTTGAAACAACGCACATAATCAGACAATGTGAAAAAAGAAAAAAACAGCAAAAATAAGAAAAAAAATATACAGCAAAATAACAGGAAATAAAGATGGGGACGAAATACTATTGCAAGACATAGAAATAGTACCAACAGTAAACCAAGAAACAGTACCAATAGATAACCTAGATATAGCAACAAACATAGATCAAAATAAAATAATATAATAAAACGAGGACGAGCCGATGAATATGGACATTATTGCAGAAAATATAAACACAGAAAATGATCCGAATTCCGCTATAATACTAGCAAGTATTATATATGCGAATATTGATTCAGAAAAAACCCACAGAACAGAATGTAAAAAACATAAAACAATGATGGAAAAACTAATTGACCAACACGAAAAAATTAGAAAAATAGTAGATAAAGTACCGATACCATCATTAAAAGATTCTAATGAATGTAACAAGGACAATAATTAGCCTTAATATTTGTGCTTCATATTCTGTTACCAGAATTAACATAATCAGGAAAATATTAAGAGACTTTGGTGTAGACGTGGCGTGTCTACAAGAATTTAAAAATTTCATGTTTTGGTTATGATGTGTTACATAATAATCAAAAAATTGAAAGGGGTACGGCGATCATATACCGGAATACAATTGCTGTAGAAAATCCTGTATTATCAACTGATGGAAGAATAACATCAATCACTATTGACAAAAATAGAATTATTTGTATTTATGCTCCATCTGGAAGCAAAAATAGAAACATTCGAAATTCCTTCTTTGAAAATGATATACTGCCACATATCGTCGATAACAGTAGATTGATTTTAATAGGAGATTTTAATTGTGTGATAAATGCAAAAGACCAGCAAGGTAATTACACAAATTTCTGTAATGGTTTAAATAGATTAGTCCAACAACTGGACCTTAAAGATACATGGCAAAAGCAGTATGGAAATTTAGTAAAATTCACCTTCGTAAGACATTCTACAAAATCTAGGATAGACAGAGCATATGTATCTAAAAATATTGCGGATACAATTAAGAATACAGAAATAATTCCGGTAAGTGTTAGTGATCACCATATGCTTAAAATAAAATATATAACTGATTATAAATTACCAATTTATGGAAAAGGAATATGGAAATTGAATACAGAAACGTTGAAAAACTCGACAAATATTTTTCAAGAAATATACAATAAAAATAAAAATACATATAAATATAAAAATGACGTAATAAGTTGGTGGATTGATCAAATGAAGCCAACAATTAAAAGATTATTCAAATCGATGGCAATTGATACAGCAAACATGAGAAGACAAACTATTAACAATATGCAAGAAATGTTAATAGATATTTCACAGAAAGAAAATAGCGGAGAAGATTTAACGGAACAAATTAGAGAATTAAAAACAAGGATCATATTAATGCAAAAAAAGTATTTAAATGGAACAATGATAAGAAGTAAAATTAAGACTATTGATGAATATGAAAATGCGTCGTTATTTAGTTACGCTAAGGATATAAAAAACAAAAACAGTTCGTATATAAAGGAGATAAAAAATAATGAAGAAATATTTACAAAAACGAAAGACATTTTGGAACATGTTGAAAATTATTTTGAAGAAAGCTTTAAGATCCAAGATGCTTCAGAAAAACACCAAACAATGTTATTACAAAATATTACAAAATTTCTAACAACAACTGATGCAGAAGACCTCAATAAAGAGATAACAATCGATGAATTATGTGAGGTAATACAGAGTATGAGTAACAACAGGACACCAGGGCCCGATGGAATACCATATGAATTTTATAAGTATCATATAGAAATCATAAAAATTGATTTTTTAAATATATTGAATAAAATTTTTCAAGATGTTAAAAATCAACGGCTATTCGAAGGGATAATAACCTTAATACCAAAAGGCAAAGAACATACCATAAAAAACTATAGGCCGATAACTCTTTTGAATTGTGATGTAAAAATACTAAATAAAATTCTTGCTAACAGAATAAAATTTAAAATTAGTAAAATATTAGGTAGTGAGCAAACATGTGGTATACCGAATAAATATATTTCATATAATTTAGAAGGAATAAGATCTTCCATAGAGTGTTGTGATATAATGCAAAATAAAAACATGGGAATTATGAATATCGATTTCCAAAAAGCATTTGATACGGTATCACATACATTTCTTTTCCAAATAATGAATAAAATGAATTTTCCATCAAAAGTTATTAATTTTGTTAAAAATTATTATAATTTGTCGAAGTCAAAAGTCTTAATAAAATGGATACACAACAAAAAAATTTCGAATTGAACAATCTATAAGACAAGAATGCCCATTATCAATGTTGCTATTTAGTATTGTTTTAGAACCGCTAATTAGGACTTTTCACAAAAAATTAAATAGAACAAATAATTTTTTTGCATATGCTGATGACGTGACTATAATTATGAGAAATATAAATGAACTGGAAATGATTAAACATATTTTAGAACACTATGAAAAAGCTTCAAATCTCACCATAAATGAATCCAAAACTAAAATTTTAGAAGTAGGAAATTGGAGAAGCAGGCAAATAAATAACTGATAGAATTAAGGTTTTAGGATTAACATTTAGAAGGAATTTGGAAGATACAACCATGGAAAACTGGAATAGAGTAAAAAATAGTATAAGAAATATATTATATGATAGAAAAAGTAGAAACTTCAATCTGATTCAGAGAGTAAGATTTGTGAATATATATGCATTATCAAAATTGTGGTATATTGCGCAAATCTTAACTGCTCCAAAGATTATAATTAAAGAAATTCAGCATATGGTGAATGAATTTATATGGCAACATCACTTATATAAAATTCAAAGAATACAAATGAAAAAAAAGTATGAAGAAGGTGGATTAAACCTCATTAATGTAGAGAACAAAGCAGATGCACTTATCACAAGGAATTTTATAAAAATCATAAATGGAGAAAATTCCGAAAAAAAAATTTAATATTGAATTATGTATTAAAAATGAACAATCAAGATCACATAATTCAAATTCCCACAGTATACAGAGAAATTATGAAGTTGGTGATAAAATATAATGATATAAATATCACAACAAAACCTATTTATTCTGAATTGAAAAAATTGCAACAAAAGACCGCTTATTAAGGCATAAGATAACAGCTGATAACAAATGCAATTTTTGCCATAAAAATGATTCAATTCAACATAAAATACAAGAATGTGGAATGGCTGCAACAATTTGGAAATGAACCACGGAAAAAATGAAAACCACTTGTGGTATAGACTTAGAAAAAATGGACATTAAAAATATTTTTGAAATCAAACTAAAAAATAGTGAAAAGCAAAGAGCCTTACTGTGGTTTGTTTCTGCCACAATATGGTATAATTTGGAGAAAAATAAATCACTATACGATTTTCTGAACGAAATTAGAAGAAAAAGGATGACTAGGAAGGAGTTTGGCAGTAATAAATATATATTTTGTTTTTAAATAAATTAAAATTTTGCTTTAAGCAATTCAGATTATATTGATTATAGTTTTAAAATTACAATGTATTGAAATATTTGTATTATTGATTAATAAATGTATATAAAAAAAAAAAAAAAAAAAATGGCAATAAAATGGTTCATGGTGGCATGATGGCAAGAAACATTTAATTTAAGGAGCTCATATGGGTTGTTAAATAGTATTAATTTCTTATTTCGTAAGATTTTAATTAATTAATTATATTTATATATGCAAATATGTAAAATGAAAGATTGTGTCATAACCCTTATCATCCTTCTTTTTTCTATTACAACGTAAAGCAGGCCTGGTGCCTAGTGACGTAGCGCTAGTCCGGGCGACCGAGGCAAGCGTTTTTTTTTTCTTTTTTTTATAAGATTTTTTATTTCATGTCAAATTTGGATACATTATATAGACATTGTAACATATAAACTATGTACATCTATCGAATTGATAACAATACATTAAATTAAATTATGTTTGTATAGTCTAAGGTAAAAGACCCAGTTATTGACCCTGGCCCAGTTTCTGACCTTTTCAACTTTTTTTGGAATTAATTAAAAAACTATACATTTAATGTGAAAATAAATTTTTTCTTAATTGACAGTAATTTATGCTATGCCTCATTAATGTCAATTCAAAAAATATAAAAAATATTAACTAAATAAAAAAAATTTTTTAAACCAAAAGTGACTGTGGAAGCCATTTTTTAGCTTTAGTCTAAACAGTTTATGTAAGGAGCTACGACAATTGAGTTCGTGCACTAATTATGATGTAAGTACGAAAATCTAACTAAAAATATACAAATAAGTCAATAATTAATTAAAATTTATTTTAAAATATTTATAAAACATATTAAATTTAGTTTTATTACTGAAATTTGAGGGTCAATAACTAGGCTCAATTTTAAGTGTATGTCACAGTTGTTGACCCTGCAATTCTAACCTTCTAAAAGCTAGGTTATCTGTCACATGTTTTTAGTCACTTGTTCATTAAATGTAAAAATAATAATATTTATTGTTATCTTATATTTTTTTACTATTTTTCGTAGTAAAGTGATAAATTCACATTTAATATTCATTGGTATAAATGAAAGATTGTATTTAAATCTTGTAAATACATCTTTTAAGTGATAAAATTATTAATAAAAAAATGTCAGTTTTATCAACGCTTAAATTATGACTGTTTTAGTTTACTAATATTTTTATTATTATACAATTATACAATTACAATTAATTAAATGAAAATTAGAAGAAGAAAAAGAATTGAAAAAAGCTGAAAGGTCCAAAAATAAAGCCATCAAGGAGGCAGAAAAAATAATTAAAAAAAAAAACTTGAAGAAAAAAAGAAACAAAAAGCTCTTAAAATAAAAAAAAAAGTCCAAGTAATTTAAATAATTAATTTTAATTTTTTAGTTTGCGTAATATGTTATAACAAGACTAGAACTATTTATACGTTAAATTTTAACAAACTGTATATTTTTAGAATAAATATTTAATTTATTTATTTTAATAATAATTTCAGTTTATTTAAAATTAGTAAGCACTTCATAACCTAATCATGATTAAATTTGAGGGTCAGAAATTGGGCTACGGTCAGGGTCAGAAACTGCCACACAAAGAATTCTGAGGGTCAGAAACTGGAGCTCTTAATGTCAATTTTTAAAACGTCAATTTAAAATATAAATTTAGTTCAAATAATTTTTTTATGCACATTACTTTATTTTAAAAATCCTAAACTAATAGATAAAATTATAATTTTCTTCATTAAGTTAAGTTTTATATTAATTATTATAGTTAAACCTCCACCGTCACTCTAAAAAGGTCAGAAACTGGGCCCCTTACCTTATACGCATTACACTTATTTATATATTCAAACTTTCAAAATAAAATAAATTTAAATCTCGGTAAAAAAAAAATTATCAACAAAAAAACAACTCTTTATAATATTAAAGACAAACACGAACACAAAAGTTAATAAATAAATACGTCACAATAATAAAATAAAATAATATTTCTTTCATAACTAACTAAATCCCGGTGCACACGACGCCAGATTTCATAACAACTTCTGTTCTCGCAAATTCCTGCCGTATTTTACAAATAGAGCATGTCCTATTCGGCGATAGATGAACTACCTTGTGGCCGATACCTTCAGTGTCCAATAGGAAAGCTGTATTTTGTCACGTAAATATCAATGCGTACTTTATTCATGTACTTCGATTTTGGAAGCGTTTAGTTTTTATTTTGTAAATAGCTATTGTGTACATAGAGCGGCGTGAATAAATGATTAGTTTAGGAAACGCAGTTCAGTAATTTTAAAATATTCAAATTTTCGAAAAAAATTAAATATGCATTTTTTTCAAATTTTCGTAATTTTATCTGAAATATCAAAAAATTTCAAAATTTCCAAAAAATTGGAAAAAACTAGTGGGGTGTATGGCATCGTGCCTTAAGGCAAATTGCTGGAACTTCCCGTACCGTAACGAAATGTTCGAAGAATATATTAAATGTTTTCGAATAGATTATTATAAATATTGTAACATTGTCTAATATTTATAAGAATTATATTAACTGAATTGCAAAGTTGAAATTATTTGTTCAAAGTATATTAGAACTTAAGTGAGAATTGAAAATAAAATCAGAATTATTTTCGATATACAAAAAAAAATTTTTTTGAAAAAAAAATTGAAAAAAAAATTTAAACAATTTTTTTTATTTCAAAATCAATTATTTTGTTAAAAAAAGCAGAAAGTTCTTTAAATCATTAAAATTGGACGCTTAGTTTTTTCAAAAACTGCCATTTTTTGCACATTTAGCTCTATATCTCCTAAACGACTGGGCCTGTCTGCCAAAAACTAATCACAACTTTCTCTAATCATTACAAATTGAATATTTTTCGATCATTGAAATTGGACGCTCCGTTCTCTCAAAAACTCAATTTCTATTTTCGGCACTCTTTGCTCTTTATCTACGTAACGGCTGGACCTGCCTTTGCAAAAACTAATCAGCACATCTCCCTATCAATAGGAATCGAATGTTTTTTTAACCATTCAAATCGATTGATCCGTGCGCCCAAAAACGTAAACAAAAAAATGCGGACACACAAAACACACACATCAATTTTTTTTGAGGTATGCCAAAATGTTCAGGAACCTTCAAAACGTCGAGAAATGCAAAAATTTTCAATTTTGATTTTTAGACGATCACAATAACTTACCCTGCGGCAAGTTAAAAATCAAATCGTTTTATTTCAAAAATTTCGAAATTTGCAAAAATATTCAAAACTAAAAAAAAAAACTGCGAACCTCTTTAATATTTTTATATCAGTATTAAATATCCGATAAAAATACTGATTTTCAAAATCAATGTTTGTTATAATAAACTGAAGCATTTTATTATATTTTAATTATTATTATTTTACTTAATCCTAATCATATGCGATACATATATGTTTTTGTTTACAATTCTTACAATTCTCTGTTTATACACTTATAAACATTAGTGCATTTTAGATCTATAAAATATAAATTGTGAAATTCACAGTATATATTTATAATAATCTATTTGAAAATGAACGAATTTACAATTAATCATAAAATAAGTGAAAATCTTTTTTTTTATATATTATTTACAATCTGTCACACTTGAGACATTGAGTAATTGTTTTGACTTTTTATTATTACATGAATGGATGGCAACCCAGTAGTTGTCCAGTCCAGGTTTGATTAATTTTCTATACTCGAAGTATTTGTTGACATTTTTATAGATGAAACTATACCCACGAGAGGCGATTTTCACTTGAGGCTATATTTGAGATCTATAACTTCAAGTGGAAATTTGACATCAAAGTTGCCTGATGTCGGGCTACGGCGGCAGCGGGAATCGATCCAGCGAACCTGGAAATAGTTGGTGCTAGCCCACGCTCTACTAACCGATATCGCCACCGCTAGCCCATAAGTGAAAATCTGGCGCAAAATTCTTGCTCGCCAGAAATCCTGTTACAAGGAATACTGCACTGGGCTTAAGTAATATTAATTATTTCTTTGAGTATTATCTATTAAGTTATTAAGGGAGGAAGGTATTTTGTATTTGCAGTACCATGGCCTATAAGTATTTATGCATCCAATGTTATTTATGGTAGGGTTCTGATTAGCTAAACATGTACAATAGTACTTTTTTGAAATACCGTCAATGTCGGTTTTTATGTAGGGTATATTTGTGGCTTCATGAAGAAATTCAGTACTTATATAATGTTTTGTAATTGGGTTTCTATAATCATCCTTGCAGCAGTATTTTGTAGTTTTTGTAACTTGCCTAAATTCAGGTTATTTGTCATACACCACATTGCGCATCCATATGTAAAGATTGGTCTTATCATAGTCAGATATAACCTTTTTCTATTTTCTACAGTAAGATAGCTACTGTATTTCATTAATGTGTATAGCATGTGCAAATTCTTTTTAGCTTGGTTAACTTTATTTTTTATGTGTATATTGAAATTAAATTTTCTGTCCAACGTCAGTCCCAAATATTTAACTTCATTATTCCATGGGATTACAATATCATGCACTTGAAGTGTTAGAAATGGTATTGGATTTTTTCGTCTTTTGGTAAAGAAAATTGATTCAGTTTTGTCATAATTTATTTTAATTTTCCATTTATGTGCATATTTTAAAATTTTATCCAGTTGATTTTGGAGTCGCATAATAATTGAGTTTTCAGATATACCAGAAGAAAAGATTGCTATATCATTAGCAAACATTAATAATTTGATGTCGTTAATAATTGGAATATCAGAGACGAAGATAGAATATAATATAGGACCCAGTATACTACCTTGAGGTACCCCTGCAGTGATATGTCTATTGGAAGATTTATTGTTGTATTCACTAACATAAAACATTCTGTTGCATAAATAACTCTTAATAATATTAATTAGATAATTTGGAAACTTTAATTGTATCATTTTGAATAGTAGACCACTAATCCATACTGTATCAAATGCCTTTTCAATGTCCAGCATTACCATTGCACTATTTCTTCTCTGGTTGTATTTGAGAATAGTTTCTTCCTTAATAATTGATAACGGATGGAGAGTAGAATGTTTATCTCTAAACCCATATTGAAAATTTGGGATTATTTTATTCTCCAATAAAAACTTATTAATTCTTATGTGAATTAGTTACTATTACTTAATAACTATTTTACTTAACAGGCTAATCGGCCTGTAGCTGGTGGGTAGATCACTGTTCTTGTTGGGTTTCTTTACAGGTATGATATTAGAAGTTTTCCATATGGATGGAAAATAGTTAAGTTGTAATATACTAATTACTATTGAAGTAAAACTTTTTAGGCGCGACATGGGTGTAAATCCGTACAAATGCAACGGAAATTGTTATGCCAAGCTGAAGTGAGAGTCAGTCGCTCTCCATGATATGATTTCTATACGGGACTTTGTACGTGCGTACGTTACCGAAAGCGTGCTTTTGTACGTTCATACATACGTCACCAAAAGCGTGAAGCATATTGTTCAAATTTCTGGTGTTATGTCAAAACATTTTAAGATTAAATAGTGGATAAATCGTGAATTAATAAACATTTCAGGATCGAAAGAATATTTTATCCCGTCCCTCATAAATAATTGTAGTGCAAATAATCGCAAATAATGCAACATATGAAAAATCTGCGCTGCGTAAGAAATGTAAGTTTATTGAAATAATTTGTATTATTCGAGTTTTTTGGGGTAACTATATACCTTTGAGGTTATTACTGAAATGGGAAATTTTATTTTTATTTTTATAGGCAAGACAGATACTACAGTTGCTCAAAGAATGAAACTGTGTCGCCAGTCAGTTACTGCCAATTTATTAGAAAATCTTGAGCCAATTATCAATTTAGATATTAATATCAACTCTATTGACATAAGTAAGAATCTTTTTTTGCTATTTGACTCCTGAAAAACGCATCAACTATTTACATTTATACATATTATTCTGTTATCTTTTTAGATTAAAGTACTGCTGTTACTTTTTCTGATACAGCAACTACATCACGTCAATTGCAAATTGATGATTCTGTATATAATGTGACTTATAATGTGACAAGAACTGATCTTTTGCAAGAGTCAAATGAAGTATTTGAACTTCTATATAAAAACTTCATTTTGTTTAGGAATGCACGAAAATTGTTTGAAATACAATTTGCAAATGATAGCTTTGGCTATGTATGTTTTGTGTGTGATAGACTTTGGTTTCAAAGTGACTAAAAATATTAAATGAAGCTCAAAAACAAATTCTTAATAATGGTTTCTAAATATTGACTCAAATAATCAGGTTGGATGTCAAACTTGTCAAAAGGCATTAAATTCGGGTTAAATTCGCACTTTGTATAAATTTAAGGAGTTTGTACCTATACCAAATTATCTACCTAAACTAGATACTGTATCTGAAAAGTTAATTTCACCTAGGTTGTGTTTCATGCAAATTATACGATTGCGACATGCAAATGAACAATTTGGAATTTTTGTCCAAATTATAAATGTGCCTGTTGATGTTAATAATATGGTTAATTTATTACCTCGTAATATTGATGATGATCATTGCATTAACGTTCACATAAAAAAGAAGATGATCAAGCTATGTGCAGGGCTTGATAAATAAAACAAATATAAAAGTATGGCTTCATTTTTTTAGACAAGACAGATATTACAACTGTTCAAAGAATGAGATTATATCGTCAGCGAAAAACTAAAAAAAATACAAACAGTAAATAAATGTATGTTAATTTTAATTACATGTAGTTCTTCAAACACAATTATTACATGATGAGTGAAGTTACGAAAACAATATTTGTTTAGGAGTTGTTTAACATAATCCACTGTGTGAACGAATATTATAGAATTTATTAATCAGCAATTACTTTAAACCGATCATGTCATATTTCAATTTTGACTTTGATTACATTATTGTTTGTTAATATTATACATATTTTTAATGCAATCATAAATATATAATTTGTAATTTATCATTATATAAATATGTATAATGGTCAACACTGATAAATGTGTGCATCACGAGTGTTACCATATTACTAATAAACATTATTCAAAATTATTATATGATGTATTTATTTTTACTTTACTTAAATTTGCTACTTTGTACAGTAGCAAATAAGTTTTACTTCAATCGCGTGTGATTCTTACGCGCACTCTTTTTTTGGTTATCAAGATTATAGTTTTCTTGCCTACATTTTTAGTACAATATTTGGTATACCATCCGGGCCTGGAGCCCTTCTGTTTTTTCTGCGTTGAATAATATTTTTAATTTATTTTGGCGTAGTATACTTAATTGTGAGGTGATCTTGAAGGATTAAATATATTGAGTTTATTTTTGCATTGACATAATCAGTAAATTCAGAATTTCCCAGTCCATCATTCTGTTTATGAATTTTTTCGAAGACGTCAGTAAAGATATTCGCTTTGTCTTCATTATTTGAAACATACACAGAGTTTAGTTTCAGGCAGGGAATGCTTTCTTGTTTTTAGTAAATTTTTTAGCAAGATACCATACATTGTTTGGATTAACATTAGAATTATTAAGCTTTGCATTCCACATTTTATTTTTGTGTTCATTAATTTTAATTGAAATATGTTTGATTAATTTATTCAACAACATTTTAACCTGTTTTTTGTCGCATTTTTCTAATTTTATTTTTATATTTAATTTGTTCGAGTGTATAGGTAGATATTGAGAAGTAGTTATTCTTATAAATTTCAGGTATAAATTTATTCATAGCCATTTGTATGTTATCTGTAGGTTGTTGAACCGATACCTCTAATTGTTTAGTATTATTGATATGTTTGCCAATTGTAATGTTTTTATTTACGTACGATCTAAAGCCTTTCCAGTTTGCCTCTTTGTAATGGTATTTTAAATTACTTGGTTCTGGTGTATTTAATGAAGCAGCTGTACTATCAACTTGATTTTTGCTGTTTTGATATGGAATTGGAACAATAACTCGGTTACGGTCCGAATTTGTCTCTGAGATAGTGTATGGTAAATAATTGGTATATATGTTGTTAGTAAGCGCAAGATCAATGATTGATGGAGTTGTAAGTGATTAACCGGATATCTAGTAGGGGAGGATGTGTAATGCAAAGTATAATTATATATGTTGTTAACCATTTAAATTATTATAACTGCAATTTCAATATTCATGACTTGAATTAAAATCTCCCGCTATTAAAATTTTATTGTTTATATTAAGTAATGATACTAAATCCCGCAGATCTAACTTATTACATGGGAAGTATACAGAACAGAGCGTTATCAATTGATTATTCATTTGGATCTTTACTGCAATTGCTTCTGCCTTAATAATTTTTGCAATATGAATTTGTGTAAATTTAATATTATTGTTAACTAGCAAACCCGACGAACTCCGTTTCGCCACCAGATGGATTCGTGAGAAAGGTGAAGAAATTTTTTGTTTGTTTTATATTTCAAAAGGAAAAATTTTATTTTATTATACAACAGTAATGAATTTATTTCGATTACAAAAATGAAGTGTTTTTTAGTTGAACTTCTCTAAGTAAATGAAAGTGAATCCGCAAATTATCCGTTTCATTAAAGTGCTCTTTAGTAAACCACATTTTTGTTTTTTGGTCTGACGTTAACACAAACAAAGCAAATGGTTTTCCAACTCGTGAACAGGCAACGTATAACTGCCCATGTGAAAAACAATGGTTTTATAAATAATCTATTTGAAATTTATCCCGCAAACACTAAGCTATTGGCCTTAAGACTTGTTAAATGTCATTGCAAATGCAAGGTGATCTGGAAATTGCAATCGTTTGAAGTCAAACGAAATAAGACCAATCATTGGTATGTCACCAAATCGCCAGCAATTTTTGATTGAATGGTGAAATTCAGTGCGTTTACATCATATTTCTTGGCGGCAAAAATTGCTCGTTGACTTAACCAAGCATAATTCTGATAATTCTCACTAATGTCATTACTCGAATTTTTACTTACGGTGCTTGTAGTTCCAGCAATTTGCATTAGGGCACGATGCCATGCACCACTAATTTTCTTAGCTATAAACCTTGCGGAGCCCGAGACCTTTCCAAAGAATGCAAAATTGCCGAAATCGGTTCGTGCGTTCTGGAGTTCAATCGTCAGGAAGGAAAACCCGACTTATTTTTATATATATGTAGATAATTATACATTTACCTCTTGAGCCTATACAGGTAATGTTTTCTAATTATTTTATATCCAGGTATATAAATTTTATTATTAGACTTAAGTAAAGTTTCAGATATTAATACGATATCTATATTGTGATGATTTAAACAATTTATTATCTTCTATATATATATAAAAATAAGTGGGGTTTTCCTTCCTGACGAAATAACTTCAGAACGCACGAACCGATTTCGACAATTTTGCATTCGTTAGAAAGGTCTCGGGCTCCGCAAGGTTTATAGCTAAGAAAATTAGTTGTGCATGGCATCGTGCCTTAATGCAAGCTGCTGGAACTTATATAAAAATAAGTCGGGTTTTCCATCCTGACGAAATAACTTCAGAACGCACAAACCGATTTCGACAATTTTGCATTCGTTGGAAAGGTCTCGGGCTCCGCAAGGTTTATAGCTAAGAAAATTAGTTGTGCATGGCATCGTGCCTTAATGCAAGCTGCTGGAACTTCACGCACCGTAATTAAAAATTCGAGTAATAAAAATAATCAACAACTGTTTTAAATAATTTCAAATAGATTATCTTCTATATATATAAAAATAAGTCGGGTTTTCCTTCCTGACGAAATAACTCCAGAACGCACGAACCGATTTCGACAATTTTGCATTCGTTGGAAAGGACTCGGGCTCCGCAAGGTTTATAGCCAAGAAAATTAGTTGTGCATGGCATCGTGCCTTAATGCAAGCTACTAGAACTTCACGCACCGTAATTAAAAATTCGAGTAATAAAAATAATCAATAACTGTTTTAAATAATTTCAAATAGATTATCTTCTATATACATAAAAATAAGTCGGGTTTTCCTTCCTGACGAAATAACTCCAGAACCCACGACCCGATTTCGACAATTTTGCATTCGTTGGAAAGGTCTCGCAAAGCTCAGCAAGGTTTATAGCTAAGAAAATTAGTGGTGCATGGCATCGTGTCCTAATGCAAATTGCTGGAACTTCATGCACCGTAATTAAAAATTCGAGTAATAAAAATAATCAACAATTGTTTTAAATAATTTTAAATAGATTATCTACATATATCTATATATATATATATATATATATATATATATATATATATATATATATATATAAATAAGTTGGGTTTTCCTTCCAGACGATATAACTCCAGAACGCAAGAACGGATTTCAACAATTTTGCAATCGTTGGAAAAGTCTCGAGCTCCGCAAAGTTTATAGCTAAGAAAATAAGTGTGCATGGCATCGTGCCTTAATGCGAGATTGCAATTTCCAGTTCGCCTTGCCTTCGCAATGGCAACTAACAAGCCGCAAGGCCAATCGCTTAGTGTTTGCGGGATAAATTTCAAACAGATTATTTAGAAAATCATTATCTATCACATGGCAGTTATACGTTGCCTGTTCACGAGTTGGAAAACCATCCGCTTTGTTTGTGTTAACGTCAGACCAAAAAACAAAAAATGTGGTTTACCAAAGACCACTTCCATGAAACGGATAATTTGCGGATTTACTTTTATTCACTTAGAGAAGTTCAACTAAAAAACACTTCATTTTTGTAATCAAAATAAATTCATTCCTGTTGTGTAATAAAAAAAAATTTTTTTTTCAAATATAAAACAAACAAAAAAATTCTTCATCTTTCTCACGAAACTATCTGGTGGCGAAACGGAGTTCGTCGGGTTTGCTAGTTTCATATATATTATTTTGAATACCGTCAGCATTCCAGTACATTACATTAAAAGTATTTTTGTTTACATGCATAATGACATAAAACATTGAAATGCCAATAATTGTTTTTTTTATCTGTGTTACATTTTTTAATTTCTTTGAACAATTTAAGTTTGTTTTTGTTTTTATAAGATTTTTTATTACATTTAATATGAACAAATACAATCTATACATTTACAAACTAAATACCTATCATCATTTGAAGATAACAAAAACAATTATTTAAACTATAATAAATTCACTTAATTATAACTTTAATCTAAATAATATTTATAATGTGGCAAAAATATCACAAAAACCACAAACAATATATTTAAGGACAATACAACACTAAGAAAAACATAAATGTAGTAGTAAAATTTTTGGTAAATTAAAACTTAAATATTTATTTAAACTAAACATCTTTTATAAAACTTGGTAACACATAGTTTGAATACCAGAACATATCTTTAGTCACAGAACCTATAGCATTAATTGTTGTGTTATCACATTTTGAAAAAAATAATTTTGATATTTTATTTATTAAATCTATAATTTCCGGAATTTCTATTGCCTCATGTAATATTTTGTTGGATATATAATGTAGATTCACTGGATTTCTTGAATTTCTGAAGACTATCCTTAAGGCTTTATTTTCAATTTTTTGTAATTTATTTATATTAGCCCTGCTTGTCATGCACCAAATTGGTGAAGCATATATCATGGTTGGTCTTATTAAAGATAGATATATTCTTCTTTTATTTGATTTGTTCAGTGTGCTTTTGTTTTTTAATAACGGATATAGAGCATATATTAATTTTTTGGCTTGATCAGTTTTGTATTTAATATGTTCGTTAAAGTTCACTTTTCTGTCAAGTATCACACCTAGGTATTTGACTTTACTTTTCCAATTGATATCAATGCCATTTAAATTGATTTTATTATTTGGTATTGGATTTTTAATTTTCTTTGTGAATAATATGGTTTTAGTGTTGGACTCATTTATCTTTATTTTCCATTTTTCGGCATATTTTAAGATCTTATTAATATGGTTTTGTAGTCTTGATATTATGGTGTTATTAGATAGCGCTGATGTGAATATAGCAGTATCATCAGCGAAAGTCATCAGAGTGGTGTTATTTTGTTGCGGTAAATCATGAATGTATAAACAATAAAGTATTGGTCCAAGTATACTTCCTTGTGGTACTCCAGCTTCAATTGTCCTCAAGTTGGATTTGGCGTTAAATATTTTTACACAAAAATTTCTATTATCAAGATAATCTTTTATCGTATTAATTATGTACTTCGGAAATTTGAGTTTTATCATTTTATATACCAATCCATTAATCCAAACTGGGTCGAAAGCCTTTTCAACATCTAAAAGTATGATGCCTGTATTGCGTCTTCTATTAAGCTTGAATATAATTTGTTCTATAAGTATTGAAAGTGGGTGAAGTGTGGAGTGATTTTGACGAAATTCATATTGATTGTTTGGTATAATTTTATGCATGTTAATGAAATCTAGGATTCTATCCTTAAGTATTTTTTCATATATTTTGCTTAAGGTATTAAGTAAGCTTATTGGTCTATAGCTAGATGGTAAATCAGCATCTTCATTAGGTTTCTTAATTGGAACGGTATTACTGATTTTCCAACTTCTTGGAAAGTAATTATATTTCATGCTAGCATTTATTATTTTTGTAAAAAAAATTATGGATTTTTTATCTAGATTTTTTAATACGATATTAGGTATACCATCGTCTCCAGGAGTACTCTTATTTTTCCTAGATTTATTTATATTTTTAACTTCTCGATGTGTGGATAATTTAATATCATTGCTTTTGTGGTTTGAATCATTATATTGATTCACAAAGGAATTAACATAATTTGTGAATGTGATTGAACCTATATTATTATTTTGTTTGTGAATGTTCTCAAATACATTTGCTATAACATTAGCTTTATGTTCATTATCAAAAATATACGTAAAATTTATTTTCAAATTAGGCATGATTTCTTTTTTTTTAGTGAATTTTCTTGCGATATACCACACTTTATTTTGATCCATATTAGTTCTCTCAATTTTTTTATTCCACAGTTGGTTCCTATATATTCCAATATTGGAAGAAATGATCTTGGTTAATTTATTCAGTAGTGTTTTCATTTGGGGATCATTATTATTTTATATGTAAAATATGATCGGGAAGTTTGTCATATGTTACGTTATTTACTTTAGGAATTGATATCTCCATTGAGTTTTGAATTATTGTTGTAAATGTTTGGACCGCTATTTCTATTTCAGGTATTGAATCAATGTGTTGTTTAATGCCTATTTTTTCGTTCATATTATGTCTGAATAATTCCCAGTTGGCTTTTCTGAAGTCAAATTTCGTATTATTTTCACTATTAATTTCAATTTCATGCAATGGAATGGATATGATAACGGGGTTGTGATCGGAATTGGTTTCAGATATTGTATATGGTAAATAATGTGTATGAATATTTTTTGTTAATGATAGATCAATAATGGAAGGAGTTTGCAAACTATTAATATGATATCTAGTTGGAAATGAAGTATAATGTAATGTGATGTCATTTGAGTTTTGTACAAGAAAATTATAAAGACGTCTTCCGTTAGTATTATTATTAATACAATTCCAGAACTCATGTCGTGAATTGAAGTCACCAGCAATTAATATTTTAGTATTTAAATTGAGTATATTAGTTAAATCTAGTATTTCTAATTTATTACACTGGATATAAATGGAACAGAATGTTGTTAATTCATTGTTAATGTTGATATTTATTGCTATCGCTTCAGCTGATTTTAAGTTTGGAATTTGTATCTGTTTCTATTTAATATTATATTTAATTGCCATGCACATACCTCTTTTACCAGTTTCTGTGATATCACTTCTAATTATGTTGCATCCAGGTATATATATTTTATTATTAGTTTTCAGTAAAGTTTCTGATATGAATACAAGATGTATATCATTATTTGTTAGTATATGGTTTAGTTCTACTAATTTTTTTGTAATTCCATTTGCATTCCAATACATAATATTAAATTTAGATTCATTTATATACATAATGAAATGAAACATTGAAATACTAAACTTTGTTTTTCTTTAACCGTTGTTGTTTTTTAATGTCATTTGCTAATTTCAGTAAGGTTTGAAGTGTATATTTAACAGTAGGATCTGAAAATAATTCTTTTAAGTCTTTAACACTTTACACTCGGGAGTCGGACTGCTAGTCGGTACGCTGCGCTCGGAATATTATTGTGCTATACATATCTCTCAACTCGGAATTTTTTTTTGTATCGGATTTTTTCAAAATGTTGTAATATTGGTTTTAAAAATAGTTATTATGATAATAAAATAGAAAAATTTAAAAATTAATAAAAAATGCGCTCAAAACCATACTATATTGTATAAAAAATAATTTCTTTTATTATAATATCTATTAAAATGGCTTACAAAATAATAAATCCTGATAGACAAGGAAACGAAAATTAAATTTAATATGTTACCAAAATTATTACCATTATAATAAATATAATATATATATATATATATATATAAAATAACATCTCCGGTAAAATTTATATCTCAAAAAATTATGGGGTTCATAAGCTAATAAATTAATTTTGTTACATATTTATTTATAAAATAATAAATTAATCAATAAATTAATGTAATAGTGAATTAATTTCAAAAGAATGAAAAAAAATTAAATATTTTAAGTTTGCGACGAGACGATTGGTTGATTTTAAGTTGGCGACATCCGAGCGTAACGGTAAAATGACTATGCCGCCGGTGCGGCGGCATCCGAGTCGAAAGGGTTAAGTGTATCAAACATGTTACTCGTCGGGAATTCGTCTGTGTTTGTGTTGTTGTCAGTGTTTACATTCTGTCTTGGTAGGTTTGGGAAGTTATGTAATGATTGGGAATATGATTTCAAAAGTGGTTTAGGTGTGAGAGCTGGTATGTAAGAAATGGTATTTGTAGAATTTTTTCTTCTTTCATTTTTCTCGGTACGTTTTTCAAGATATTCTCTGAAATATCGGCATTCATTAAAATTGGCTGGGTGATTTCCAGAGCAATTTACACATATAGGTAGTTCATTATCAGTTTTAGGACACTCTCCAGGGGCATGTTCTTTAGTGCATTTAACGCATCGAAATTTCATATTGCAAAATGCTGATGTGTGACCAAAATATTGGCAACGGTAACATTGTGGCACTCTCTGAGATTTAGAAATTAAACGTTCCCACGATATTTTATGTCCAGATATGTGGTTAATTATTTTGAATACCTTTAAATCTTGTTCAAAATTTAAAAATATTATATGAACCGGGAGATCGTATTTAATGCCGTTCACAGTCTTGGTCATTCTTAATATTTTTTTAACCTTAATATTTCTTTCATTTAGAAAATCATAAATTTCTTCATTTTCAACATATGGAGGTATACCTTTAGCTACTATTTTTTTATCACTATGTAATGGATAAGTAAAATATTGGATTTTATTATCTGTTAGTCGTTTTTGTATTTGGCAGTAATCATGTTCATTATATGTAGAAATTAAGTAATTTTCTATGCCACGGTATTGTGACAGTATTTGATCCTTACTAATTTTCTGGAGTTCATTTATGTATTTATTGTTCGGTAATTTACTCTTAATTATAATAGGAGGCATTTTAATTCTTTGAGTAATACTAGTTGTATCTTTACCTACTGATGTGTTTTCTATCCTGTCACCGTTAATAGATCGTTTTCTGCTTTTAGCAGATTGTAAGTCTTCTTCGGGACCATTTGAGTCATTATTTAAAAGGCTAAATCTATTTTTGGTCTCGTAGTCACTATTTACAGTAGTTCCGTTACCTTTCGTTATTCCTTGTGAGGTCGATGGTTGGTTATCATCATCAGAAAGTTCCATATTTGTGTTATTCTTATTTTTTAATGTACTTAACAAACCTGTGACATATTCGGTGTTCGTATTCGATGTGTCGTTCAGAATGTTATCCGTTTCTACAAGAGGTAATCCTCCATTGTAGTCAATCTTTGATCCCCCCGAAGGGAGCATTTAATACGAATTGCAAAAATACAGTTGTAGTTTTTAGTTCGAAACACTGGTAAATTATTATTATTGCACTCACTTGTTTGATTTACGGTTGTGTAATATTTTTGAATCACGATGTATTCACTTTGAGGTCTGAGACCAGAATGAACAATTTAAGTAGAATTTCTAAAGTTTTGACAACTGTGCTATCTGAAAATAGTTCATGAATTTCATTAATATTTACAACAATGCTACTAATGTTAGTTTCTGAGTTCTGAAAAGGATAGTATGATTTGGCAGCTACAGGTGTTTATCTAGATGAATTCTGCGTATTAATTATATTAATTATATTAGTTGGGAAGATTAGGAAAGTTATTTCTGTTTAATTTCATATTACAAATTGGTGAAGTGTGTCCATGCTTTTGACAACATTGTGGTACATGATGCGGATGGTATATCAGGTTTTCATGTTACCTTGTGTCCTATTTTATGATTTAGAGATTTAATTTCATTCAACTCTTGGTTGGGTTGTAGTATTATTATGTGGACTGGAAGTACATATTTAGTGTTATTAATTGTTTTTGTCATCTGAATTATTTTGGTGACTTTTATAGCTTTGCTTAACAAATATTCATATATTTCTTGCGTATTAATATATGATGGAATACCTTTAGCAACTATCTTCTTCTTGGTATTACTGGTTTTTTGATATGTAAAATATTGTAGCTCATCGGCATTTAATTTTTTCAAGACCGTATTGTAATCCTGATCACGTGTGTTATGACTATACAGTAGGCCCTCGCTTTACACGGCACTCTGGGTACACGGTTCCCATACTACACGGAGCTAAAAATCCGACATCCCTCCGACTACACGGACTTCTTATTACACGGTATTTGGTCAACAGCCCATAAGTTCGTTGTGCAAAAGGGTATTGATGTAAATTTTGTTACCGACTTTTATCTTTTAGACATGCCTGATTGTATAATAGCCGCCTAAGAACACGTTTGAGCTGACTACTGCGTCGCGCCAATTTTTGAATAAGGTGTCAATGTCCTACATGTCATTTCGTCCGTATTTCTCCTACTTCAAGTTGTATTTCTTGGTCTCCATACAACGCGATAAAAATGGTGCGATTTGTACCAACTCTGAGTCTCTCATAGCACGGTTCCCATACTGCACTATGTAAGGTTTCATAGAACTCTTGCCGCGTAAAGCGAGGGTTTACTGTACTCCGACAATGTGTCATCATCGTTACACTCAGACGGACCTTCGTCCATGAATATAAATTGTTTCCAATACCGATGTTAACTCGTCGAGCGATCGAGTAGGAATGAGGTAAGCAACAGTACGTTAGTGTTAAACGAGCCGGAATCGATTCACAAGATTTTTAGATTAGCACGAGACGGTCCATATCAGTAGATCAAAAAAGTGTTTAGATCTAGAAGCGAAAGATAAAGAATCTGCGGTTGAATATTACTTTTTTTGAATCTGAATCTTTCCCTCTTGCACATTACTCTTAGATAAGAAATAGGAATAAGTTTAGAATTTAGTACGATATACAAAGATTGTTATATCACTCAGGTTCGCGATAATTGTTAAAAGTAAGTTTGCCATATCAAGTACATAGTATTAATATAAGTATTAAGACATATATGAGAGCGCCATATCTAATCTACGTTTTCTTTTTTAACTTTCAGTAGGGTAAGTAATAGTAATCGCAAAAAAATCGAAATTGAAAGCTTTTATATATCTTTACGTTTTCATGGTTTCTGAATATTTTGGCATACCTTAGAAAAAATGGATGTATGTATGTGTGTATGTGTGCGTGTGTGTGTGTGCGGATACAAATTTTCGTCGACGATTTCGGGAACACTGATCAACTGATTTGAATAATTCAAACAACATTGAATTCGTATTGATAAGGACACGTGCTGATTAGTTTTTGGCGAAGGCAGATCTAGCCAATCCGAAGATACGGGACAAAAAGTGCCAAAAATGGTAACTCAGTTTTTATGAGAACGGAGCGTCCAAATTTAATAATTCAAAAAACATTTTACATGTATTGACAAGATGAAGGACTGATTAGGTTTTTGGAAAGTCAGGTCTAGCGGTTATAGACTATCAATAGAAATAAGTTAAAAAAATGCAATTTGACGGTCAAAAATGTTTATTGGACATATGCATATCGTATTATCAGATATTTTATAGAGATATTAATAATATGTACACATTTTGTGTAAATTTTTTTGAGTTTCGTACCATAATTTTTATTTTAAATTTCACGTATATGGTTCAAACAAATGTCCTCGTCATTTTTGACAGTATGGAATAACCGATTTGAATTATTTGAAAAACATTCGATTCTTATTGATAAACAGACGTGCTGATTAGTTTTTGGCATAAGCAGATCTAGCCGTTTCGAAGATACGGGGCAAAAAAAAACAAAACTTGTAATTCAGTTTTTGAGAGAACGGAGCATCCGATTTGAATAATTCAAAAATCATTTTGTTTGTATTGCTTAAACGTAGAAGTGTTAAAATTTTTGGAAAGGTATGTCAAACGGTATTGAACTCTCAACATTTTTTTAAAAAAAATTGTTATTTGACGTTAAAAATGTTTACTATACATATGCACATCAAATTTATATTAAGATATTTTATAGAGATTTTAATTATGTGTACACATGTTGTCTCATTTTTTTTGGGTTCTGTACCAAGATTTTAAATTTTGAAGTTTAATACAAATACGCCTCAAAATTTTCGACGGTATGGAATAACCAATTTATAAAATTGAAAAATCATTCGGTTTGTACTCGATCGCGAGGCGTTTTTGCAAAAGGCAATTTTGCCGTTTTGGAGGTATGGAGCGCAAAGGGTGTAGAAACTGTAATGCAGTTTTTGAGAGAACGGATTATCCAAATAGATTATTTAAAAAAAATTGCTTAAGCAGATGGTGTGCAAAAAATGAATTTACAGAAAATTTAGTAATTTTCAAAATTTTCGAAAAAAAATCAAAAATTCATATTTTCGAAATTTTTCATCGTTTTCAAACAAAAACTAAATTTTGACAAATTAAAAAAAAGGTTTCTTACAAAAATTTGCGAATATTTCAAAAATTTCAAAAAAATCTAATTGTTTCAAAAATTTCCAAATTCTCAAAATATTTAGAAAAAATGTTTCTCTTAACTTTCAAAAAATTTCAAGTTCCTAAAAAAATTATGAAAAAAATTCTAAATTATCCAAAAAAATCAAGTTAAAAAAATGGACTCTTGTAAATGTACACACGAATTGTTCATAAAATACGCTCGTCGCCCAATTTAAAAAGCACTTATAATTTTACAGTATGTAATAAATAATCTATTTGAAATTATTCAAAACCATTATTGATTATTTTCATTTCTCGAATGTTTAATTACGGTACGGGAAGTTGCAGCAATATGCCTTAAGGCACGATGCCATGCGCCCCACTAGTTGTATGTGTATTTGAAAGTTATAAAGTTGAAAGCTGGGCCTAGTTGTCCACGAGCGAAGACCATTGAGATGTCCGAATTGATGGACGCGTATTTGAAATTATTCAAAACCATTATTGATTAATTTCATTTCTCGAATGTTTAATTACGGTACTGGAAGTTGCAGCAATTTGCCTTAAGGCACGATGCCATGCGCCCCACTAGTTGTATGTGTATTTGAAAGTTATAAAGTTGAAAGCTGGGCCCAGTTGCCCACGAGCGAAGACCATTGAGATGTCCGAATTGATGGACGCGTAGGGTTTCCAACCCGCAGCCATCGAATTATTGGAAGTATTATGTTGAATTATTTTGGATTATTTTGTGAAGGTACCTCCAGCAAGACCATGGATAGTGACATAGGTTGCAGCACGCCATTTTCCGTCAAGAGGGCAATTGTGGTGCCATTGTGCCGGGCTGGAGAACTTCAGATGCGTCGCGCTTACATAGGTGTTTGTAAGTGCCATTTGTTTTTGGGTGGCTTATTATAGTATGGGGCCCTGCGGTGGGGAGCATGAAGAAAACTAGATTTTAGCCCCCATCTGTGGTCATGTATTTGGGGGGCAATTACACCAGTAGAGGCTAAATTACTGTCAATGTCGCGCTTGTTAGTCATCCAGTTATTTAAGCATTGAGTTTGGTTTAGCAAACGTGAATAATTTTTTTATTGTTCTTTGTCACATTTAACTTCCCGTAGGGCAAGTTATAGTAATCGCAAAAAAATCGAAAATGAAAATTTTTATATATCTTTACGTTTCAAAAGTTTCCGAATATCAAGATATAATAGTTGTATCTCTGTTAAGCGTGATAATGATTAAGATTGGATACAAACTATTATTTTCGTCGTTTTTTTTACTGATAATGTTACCGTAAAACAAACCAAACGAACGTTTGTAGTGTATTATCGCGTTTGTTTATACCGTCGGCGTTTTGTTCGTGACGCCCTTTTATATGAACAAAATACGATTTTATTTTTATTGAAAATACTTTAATTCTGTCTCGTCAATATTTATTGGCTCGTGTTTTTGACCGCCCAATCCTGATTAAGGGGTCCGATATGGCAAATAAAATTAATGAAAGAAATTAAGAAAGGAAGCAAATATGTATGGGTATAGAGATAGGGCAAACTTGATGTTGAATCAAGAATAAGTAGTTTTATATTATCGGAAATCAAACAATTTACCGATTGTAAAATATTTATTCTTTTATACCGTGATAAATTTCATAAATTTATCTGAACCAAAACTTTACATTGTTCAAAAACAAATGATCCAACAAAACTCAATGTCTATTATTAGTTTTCTCTCGCTTACTAAAATTGACGCGACCTGCCAATCTCCCATATATTCCCCCTCCAATATGTGGGAGATTGATTGATTGATCGGAGAAGTGCAATCACTGACAGACGCATGCGCAGACCGCATCACCTGTCAGATGTTGACTGAAAATCTCACATTATTTTAATTTTCAGCACATCTCAGCTGCTTTTGGCAATAATAATGTAGTCATTACATTTTTCTTATTCATAATCATAAATATATTATAGTTTAATATTGTTTTAGTCTATAAGTGAATGGAAATGTTTGGCAAATGACAGTCTTCATTTGTTTTAATGTCAAACCATGATCTAAATATTTTCAAGGCAAACAATGATAAGCAGTTTTTTGTAATTTTTTCTGGAACAAACATCTGGAAGATTCATGAAAATCCGAATTATAGTTTAGGAGGATTAACCATTCATACATAGTTACATTCATATATATATATATACTAAATGACCTGACATATCTTGTTCTTTATCCATGTCTACAATTCAAATGTTCCAATTTATTTTAATAACCTATACTGATATTTACCTATTAGATTACAGAAGAATTTTATATATATGATACTACTAAATGCATTCTTTTGTGAAAAAGCTTTTTGCGTTTTATTAATTAATATCTAAAAAATAGTTAAAAAACATTTTTTGATGAGTAAAATAATAAAAACCATTATTTTTTGCGATTATTGTATGGATTACCTCTAAGGATGGGTTCCAGGAGGTGAACCATAGGCATAGATGAATTGGCCTTCCAAAGTTAGTTGGGGTTTGTCATACATCTGGACACGATTGTAGCACTCTAAATGGGTCAAAACGGAATTTTTCAAATTTCAACCCCTACCTTTGAGTGAATGCACGGGGCATCAGAATTCATTTTAGCGGTATCGTTTCCTTAACAAAGTTTTTTTTTTTAAACCCTAGTATCCGAAAATCATATGTGCCTAAGCGACTTTTAAATCGACCCGCCCTAATATACAGGGCTGATATGTAATGCAACACAGTAAAAAGCTATAATTTTGTCATTTTCATTTTGAATTTCATTGTTCAAAAGCAAAAATGTCAGAAATAACATGAACTTGAACTTGAACTTGAACTGAACTTTGAACTGAAACTTGGAACTGTAATGGTCCGTAGTCCAAGCTCATTTTTCAATATGTGTTGTATCCATTTTTCACAACCGCAACACGAATTTCGATCAATTTTTGTCTTCACTTTTCGTATCTTTTCTGGTGTTGTTAGTGTTTTTTTCATCCACTTTTTGGATGCGGTGCAATACTGAAAGTATCATGGTTGCCAGATATGGTACGAGAAATAAAATATTTGTTCGCATTTAACGGCTCTAACGATAGCCACTTATGGTTCACTAGCCAAATATAAAGCAATAACAATATCACGTTTGACTTCTATCACGAATTATTTTTTTTCTGAATGCAGCAGATCAAAATGCTTTTTTACGCTTGTAAACAACTAAATGAACAATCACTGGAATAAATCTGTCATCTGTCTGATGAGCGGTTTAGAAATGATAGCGGTCTGAATATGGTTGCAAGACATATCAGCCACCCTGTATATAATAATGTGGGGTCAAGTAAGCTGGGAATCGAGAGAGAAACAAAATGACTTGTCATTTTCATATCATAAAATTTTATAACCAATAAATTGTTTATATTTTTATAATTATGGACATTATATAATTTATATACATAATTATATCCGTACTGGAGACCTACGACGTTCGTGATGAAAACAGAAAAAGAGCATAACTCGGTATTTAAAAATATAGACTTTGCTGCAGCACCATAATCACTGGTCTTCCGTGGCTACTTAAAAGGTACATCCGGTCCTCGGGTCATTGCGAGTTAACGCACTTACTCTACTGACACGGGACTTCCGTTGGTATACCCATTTTGTATACCTAAACCTCAGTGTTATTGCTGACACAAAAATTAATTCTGAGCCTAGACTTTGGGTTATGAATTGAATTCACTATCAAATAGTTCATTGGAATCGCAATTCAACCTCTCCTTGTCCGTTAACACACCAAATCGTCTTCTGATGCATAAGACTTTGGAACTGGATCTCGATTGTATGTTGTTTTTCGAACTGGATTTAGATACTTCAACCAAGTTATCCTCATCGACTCCAGTCAATCAAACAGTAAGCTTTTATAAAGGTTCAGGCAATTCAATTCTGCAATTCCAAATCAAGAAGAAACAAAACGACTTATCATTTTCATATCATAAAATTTTATAATCAATAAATTGTTTAGATTTTTATATTAATGGACATTATATAAGTTATATACTTAATTATTTTCTGTAATACTAATGAATAGTACTGCCCTAAGGCAGATCTATGAGCTGAGTTAAACTCAAAACTCGATTCGGGAAAGAAGTAGTGTGAGAGTTTTTCTATTTTTATAATCAATCTAAACCTTGGGTACATTGAGGTTATTTGCTGTTGGGTACAAGGCATTTAGAAATTTCCCCAGTGGGAAATTTCCATACATAAGTATATTGATTGTTAATTTATTAAATCCTGCGGCCACTTTGCAGATTTTTGGATAGTATGTTTGGATAGTATAGCGTGTTTGGATAGTATGCGCTCTTTTGATGATATTATTTACTTCTCTCCGTTATAACCTCTTGTACATATTTGATTTTTAAATTTTGATGAATCGTTTCATTGAAAATATACAAGGGCGCAATCACTATGACTTATAATATTTTTGACTGTGCTCTTTTGATGGTTTTTATATGGGCTCGTACATGCCCACAGCTCGATACCGTATGTCCATATTGGTACTATTACAGCTTCATATATTAGGATTATTTTCATATGACATCTTATTTTCATATGACATCTTCTTTCAATTACTCAGTACAATTTAAGAAATATTTTGTCTCTTTGCTTACGCTTTGCCCGGATGTGGGTACTGCATGTAAGTCCTTTGTCGAGGTCGAGTCTTAAGTATTTTACGGATTTGCTTTTTAGAATTTCTAGATTGTTAATTTTTATATTAGGACAATCTCTTTTTCTCTTGGTAAATGTGATGTGAACTGACTTAGTTGAGTTAGTAGTAATTTTCCATGTATGAGTCCCCTCTTTTAGTTTGTGTATAATTTTGCAGCTGTTCCGAAGCATTTGTGGCGTCTTCGTGAGTTGATATAACCATGGTGTCATCTGCAAATGTTCAAAGGGTTATTTTGGGATTAGTTGGTATATCGTAAGTGTAGATTACGTGCCGGATTGGTCCGAGTGCGCTACCCTAAGATACACCAGCTTTTATTGTTTCTATATCTGATGATTCATTCTGTACTCTGACCTTAAAATATTTGTTTGATAAGTAGGACTCTAGTCAAAAAGATAGTTCATTTGATAGACATTGATTTATTTTATAGTGCCAAACCTTGTAGAATGCTTTTTTGATATCAATGAATATAGCAGAGCAATATTTTTTTATTTTGCAATGCCATATGCATATTGTTTATGACCCTATGACTATGGTGGATTGTTGAGTGTTGAGATCTGAAACCAAACTGGCGGTCAGGAATTATTAAGAGTTTTTTGTTAATTCTGCTTAGTATTACTTTCTCTAACAAGACCATAATATAAGATTCAACTATACGTTATTTAATTGTTTTATTAAATATACTGTTAATTTTAAATTAGATTTGCCCATTCTTTATATGACCACTTCAAAAGCTTATGTCTGTGTGGAGTAAAAAATAACCAACTGCACATTGACCCTGGCAAAGCTGTAAGAAATAAAAAATAGCAAATAAAAAAGTAAATTAAGTTGAGACCTTGATATTAATTTCAACAATATGTTATTTACAAAAGTTTACAAGTGGGTGGGTTACTACACAAGTCAAAAGACCAAAAAAGACTTTGAATGGATTATACCATGTTTTTATTTTTATGCATATATAAATATAGATATATATATATATATATATATATTTATATATATATATATATAGTTGAAATGTTATGTTGGTTTGTTATTGGTCAAAACGTAAAATGTAATATGAATTATTAAAATCGGACCCTCCGATCTTTTAGAAACCGAGTTATCATTTTTGGCACTTTTTGTCTCGTATTTTCTGTACGGTTGAGCCTGCCTTCGCCAAAAGCCAATCAGCACGTCTCCTTATCAAGACGAATCGAATGTTTTTTAAATTATACAAATCGGTTGATCGGTGTTCCCAAAATTGTCGACAAAAATTTGTATCTGCACACATACGCACACGGGTTGAAAATAGTAAGGCACCGGGATTAGATGGAATTCTTAATATCGCCTTGAAAGCATGAATTATGATATCCCCGACAATATTCCTTGATGGCTATAATACATGTTTAAAAGAAGTGTTTTTCCACGAAAATGGCAACAACATAGATTAGTGCTTCTTTCCAAAGGAAGAAAACCACCAGATGAATCATCATCCTACCGTCCAATATGCATGCTGGATACAGCGGGTAAAATTTTTGAAAGAATAATTTATTAAAGAATAGATTCATCACCACTCCTAGCAGACAATCAGACAATCGCAGCGGGCGATCAACAATCGATGCTATAAATTTGGTAGTTAATACCGTCAAAGATGCAATTGCTGGAACTAGATGGAAGGGGGGTGCAAAAAAGTACTGTCTAGTAGCTACATTGGATATCAAAAATACTTTCAATTCTGCAAACTTAGGGCTCTGTTCTATGCCGTTTGCTGTGCAATATTATGCATGATGATCTTTCGAGGCTTGAGATTCCAGCATATGTAAAACTAGTAGCATATGCAGACAATGTAGCCATAGTAGTTGTCTTTAAACAAATTGATGAGATCGTAAGTCGATTTGACATAACCTTTGAAAAAATTAATCGCTGGATGGGAACAATGAACAATGTCATTGCTAAGGCATCACTAGTTAGGGCGAGACTTGCTCGACTGATGCTTAATGTTGGATGCCCAAAACAAAGAAGACGGATATTACTATCATCAGTGGTTACTTCGGTGCTTACATGTGGTATCTGCATATGGGCTGATGCCCTCAAAACTCAAAAATCGATGAGAATAGTAGGTCCTATATATCGTCTGAATGCTTTGAAAATTTCTTGCGCATTTCGCACAATGTCGGAGTAAGCAGTGTGCGTAATTTCAGAAACTCTCCCTCTCTTAGTTTTAGCAGAGGAAAGAATGACAATTTACTATCGAAGACATCAACAACTGAGTCCTAAAAAGTTAAAAATAGAAGAACGGCAAAACAGCATTGACCAATGGCTACTGCGGGATATCGCAGTGAAGGGCTGATGGACGCATCGTCTAATTCCAAACATCTAAGTCTGGCTAAATCGCAAGCATGAAGAAATAAATTATTCCACTACGCAAGTGCTGTCTGGACATGACTGTTTTCGAGCCTACCTACCGCTTCAAGCACGATAGCTCGCCGGATTGCCCATATTGTTTGGGAGAATTCGAAGATGCTGAGCACGTGTTTTTCATGTGCCCGCGATTTGGTTCTCTGCGGGACGATGTAGAAAAGATATTGACGCAAAGAATTACTCCAGATACTGTTGTCAAAGTGATGCTGACAACTAAATCTGCTTGAAACGCCATAGACAGATTTGCGAGAGATGTGCTAATTGACATGCGTTCTATGGAAAGAGTAAGTGCAAATGGGAGTTCGCACAATTAAAAGCTAAGTATAAAATCAAGGTATAAACTTTAATATTGTAGATCCTCCCCCACAAAGTAAAGCCTAACTGCGGTTTCCGTGGGGACCAGAGGCGAGGGCAAAACGGAGGTTTTAACCGGTATTATACCCGGGCGGTATTGAGCCCGACGTACCCAGACAAAACACCAGTTTGGGATGCATAAAGGCATTTCTTTTGCTATACAAAACAAAAACACACATATATCCATTTTATCTAAGGTATGCCAAAATGTTCAAAAACCTCTGAAACGTAAGGTAATGAAAAAAATTTTTTTTCGAATTTTTTGCGATTATTATAACTTGCCCAACGGGAAGTTAATAAATATAAAAATTAATGTCAAAATAGGGCACGCTAAGGCTCAAATTCAAATTATTTTTTATCAAATATAATTCAAAACTTTTTATTTATGACTTTGTCCTCCTCAAACTACAACACTAGACACAAACTTATTAAAGCACGCACATATAAATTAGCCAGCTTTTTCAATACGATCGACGGTCTAGGTATTCAGCTCATGGATAAACTTACACTCAATATTCGAAACCTATACAACAAAAAATTTCATGCTTCCCTAGGTAAACTTTTCAAAGAATTAGCTTTTTATGACATTACTGATTTTTTTTCAATTTGATTTCAATAACTACTTTCTTGCAAAATCCTTATCCTTTATCTATGTAGTCTAACCATTTGATCGCCTGGACAAACATGTTTTTTATGTTGTTTTATTAATTTAAATTTTTACGGTTTTAAATGAGTATAACTTTCAACCTTGCGCAAGAATTTTGAGTTTGACTAGTAGTCTAATAGACTTTAATATGATGACCTTGATTGTATTTAATGTTCGAATGTTGTTTTTCAGCTCTTTTTTTTTCAGAAGCGAAATTTTTGCTGCTACTATAATTATTATAAAATTACTATACTTTTAGTATTTATTATGAATAAGTTTGACAACAGCCTAAAATAATATATATTATTATTGATTACGGCTTGCTTATGAATAAATAAATAAGTAAAATAAATAAACAAAGATCCGCGGGTAAATCTACGTTATTTGTTGGGTTGATTTTCCCGCACAACAGACCGATGTTATAGAAATGCCATATAACGCTTTAACTTCCATAGATTATGCTACTGAATCATATTGAATACCATCAAAATATCATGTATTTGCTGTGCATTCTGGCGTTTTACACATAAACTGCAACGGCTGTTACGTAAGATCGTTTTTTTTTTTTGACATTTGTGCAGTTTCTTGATTGCACAGAAACCACATGGCTTTTCTGAATATTTAGTATGGAAAATTTAATTTATTTAAAATGTGGCAGATTTTTAGAAAAAATAGCAATTAAATATATTTTTATATAACTGAAAAATTTTTTGAACATATGTCGATATCAGATTCTTTTATATGTGCTATCCGTTGTGATGTATGTTGTTAAGTTTTTATAGCATAATTACTGCAGATGTGCTTATAAGTTTATATTGGGATACTGAACGGGATATTTCACTCCAAAATGCATCTAATGCGTGCGGAATTTTCAATCTTAATAACTAGATGTAACAGTATTGCACTTTTGTTTAGATTTTTATTTATAGGTAAAAAACAGCAACGCGTGATCGGGCACGGATCTATAGAACATCTGATAATTTGATGGTCATATTGTGACAATTGGAGGGTTGAAGCCCCCTTCTTGGGGTATGCAATGGCTGCCAAATATTATATTCTAGCCTTGCAACCCCATTACGAAGGGTTACCTCAACACTCCAATCGCCCTCTAAAGTACCTGTAATTACCTGCGGGGGTTAGTAGCTACTATACGAATGAAACCAAGATTACTTTTATAACTAACTCTATTAAATAATTAATCATACATCGCGTATGTGTTTGTGGAACTTGACTGTACTTGCATACAGTCAATGTTCCCTAACTAATATTACTTATTCTTATATCATGGTATATGTGCTTATATGGACATACGAGGGGAGAATAGCTACAGCTTATAATTTACATAATCTGACCTTCAAGCTGGACCTGTCTTGTTGCACCACACACACACAACTAACACTAACGTATCCCAAGGCGTTCGCCTATGGGATACGCCTTAGATGGCTGTTACTTCTTAATTGCCAGGATCTCCGGAGCGTCTCTCTGATGGACCCCAAGAAACAATAGATAGTTAGGGGTAGTGGTAGGGATGGTGTACCCTGGGGTTGACGACTATCAGGCGACAATAATTATCAATACGACGATAATTATGATTATCGTCACAATATGCCCAATGATAATTTTTTACAACCAAATAGAATATGTTTAAGCATTTGTTCTGTATCTTTGCAACCGCTGGACCTGCCACTCCAAAAATTAAAAAAAAAATATTTCGTCAATACAAGTAATATACTTTTTGATTCATTTAAATTTGCGTTTTGTTCTTTCACAAACAGAATTCCCATTTTTGCGACTTCTTGCCCGTGTCTTCGAAACGGTTGCAGCTGCCTTTGCCAAAAATTAAAAAACACAAATCAAAAGTTTTTTGAAAGTTTATACGTGTTCTTGTAAACTCAAACAAACATTTGTATCCGCATGCTCAAATAACATCAAAAGAAGATTATGTTACCAGCTTTTTTTCTAATTATAACTGCTAAATAATATAACATCTAGTAACATAACTGAATAATAACATAAATATAAATAAAATAGAGTAAAAAATAAAGGATAGTATTCTCATTATTATTATATCCGTATTATGATGATTTAATATAAAATAAAAGCAAATAAAGATAAAAATAAAATTAATAAATAAAATAAATAAAATTTGTGAATAATAAAAATAATACTAGAAAAATAATAAAGTAGAATTAAAACAATAAGTGACAACATAACAATACTAAAAATAATAAGAAAATAATATATTACTAATAATAATAAGAAAATAATATATTACTAATAATAATATTAGCGTTTACAAATGGCTATTTATAAACATTGAGAATTTTTCGTTTTAGCCTGGTTGGGCTCGCTTCTGAAAATACTTTATGTGCCAAGCAATTTGAGTGTTTGTTAATTCTTCTCTTATAGTTCTCTGATTTTTGTTGAACTTCTTTATTTACTGTCATCATATTGCTGTCCTAGTGAATTAATCAGTTAGGAACGTGCCTGGGTGCGTTCAGTGCCTGTCATATGACATTGTTCTGCAAGCGCCGAATGAATAGTTGAATCGCATAGGACCATACTGGTTTGAAAATACATTTGTAAATAATTAGTTTGTTGATCGTCGACAGTTAGAATTGTTTATTCACAACGAGTAATGTTTTTTTAAATAGTTCATCACGATGCTGTTTCTTCTTGTCAATGTGGACCCTCCCGTTGAATTTGGAGTCTAGGTGTATTCCGAGATATTTTATGCTATCTGTTACTGAAATTTCCGGTCCATTCAACTTAATTGTCGGACATATATCAGTACGCAGCGTGAAAGTGATATGCGTAAATTTGGCACCATTTGTCATAATCTTCTATAATATAAAAATGAATCGCAAAATGTGTTGGAAAGCGCATAACTCAACAACGCCTAGACAAATTTGGCCATTTCTTTTTTTTAAATGTTTGTTGAAGTCCAAGGATGGTTCTTACAACAAGAATAATAAAAAAACGTTTTTTAACTAAAACGTAGAATCAATTTGAGCTTTATTGCTATTATATAAAGTTCATATTAATTTGTAAGCACTCACTGTAATCTAATAATGTAATATTGGCAGCCAGAAACATTGATGTAAATGAATTAAATTAAAAAATTCAAGAACAAATTACAGGCGAATCGAGGATATATAAATCAGTTGATTCGACAACTAACATAGACGATGAAGTTAACTATCCACCGGAATTTTTAAACTCACTGGATTTGCGAAATATCAACCAACCGCGCTTTTGCAACGGCACACGGTTAGCGATAAAAATAGAAGCAACTATATTGAAAGGAAAGTATAACAGAAAAGTTGTTCTCATAACGCGCATCCCAATGATTCTGACTGATGTGCCATTGGAGTTATGACCATAGACAAGTTTCAGAGGCAATCATTAAGTGTTTGTGGTATTAATTTGAAAAATCCATGTTTCTTACATGGTCAATTGAATGTTGCCTGTTCCAGTAATGGAAAAACCGTCAGATTTGTTTTTTATGCGCGAGGAAACCAATCAAAAAACATTGTCTCTCACAAAGCACTACAATGAAAATAGAACTGTTGTTTTGTTAATAATTATAATTTACATGAATAAAATTACTTACTTTTAAATGCTTATAGTTTTTTATTTAATTATTTTTAATTCACACCGAATTATTACCAGGGTGACGGTTCTGTTCAGGATAATTTTTTGCAAAGAACATAAAAAAGGTAGGAACAAAACACTGTTACATTACAAATTTTTTTGACAGGGCGAAGTCTGTCGGGTCAGCTGGTTGTCCATAAAACACTCAATTTTTAGTAATATCTAGATGCTATAATAATAGTTGCAAAGCTATTACGGGATCTTTATTGAAGGCAATGATGCATGTATCGTCAGCAAATGTCGACATGCTTGAATATAGAGGAAAATCCGCTGTGAATATGAGAAATACAGTTCGTGAATGGCCGCTTTCCTGAGGCACTTTGGAAAGGATCTTTCTTTTGGTCGACTCCTCGTTGTTTATGCTAACAAAAAACTTCCTTTTTTCAATATACGAAACGTCTCTGAATTGTGTTTTGTTCGTGATAAAGAATACGGGCATTATAAAAGTTAAATGTGTGTTTAAAATTTTTCAAATCATCGTTTGGCTTTTGTTTTTAGAATTATTGTCATGTTGTTTAGGTCTTTTTATCAGATTTTGTCCAGTTTCAACAACAACAACAACAACATGACAATAATTCTAAAAACCCTAACCAAAGCCAAACGATGATTACAGACCACATCAAAAATTTTAAACACACATTTAACTTCTATAATGTTCGTATTCTTTATCACGAACGAAACACAATTCAGAGACTTTTGCAGAATCTTGTTACATAACCTTAAATAAAAATAGTGTAAACAAAAGAAATGATACCTCCTTACTCTGCGAAAATCACCAAGTTATACTTAATAACGTTTCTAAATTTATTTCCATTGAGTAAAAATAAACCCGTGTAATATAGTCGCTAAACTTATTTTTTCGTTTTTTTTTATTTTTATTAATTGTTTAACTAAATCCTCAAATCATTTAAACCTTACCTAACCTTACACATTCAATTCCGAACATAAAACCCTAGCCTAACTCATCCACACATTGCTACGTTGATTGTACAAACCTTATAGTGTTCTCAAAACAAAATTTCATACCACATGTTTTTCACTTTTGCCTCGGGTCGTCTAGAGATAACATTATGGACTGTGCAAAAATACTTAAAATTTTTTTCCACAGTTTTGCAAAACAAAATTTTCATTCTTCTTACTATAAAAAAAACATTCATGATTATCGACTGATTAGTTGTATCAATGTTAGTGCAAAATTCTGTGATGTGTACACATTTCTAGATATAAAATACTATGTTCAATGTAAGATTCATTTTTATCTTTTTTTATTCGTATATATATATATATATATATATATATATATATGTATATATATACATATTTCTGTGTGTATATATGTACGTAGACATGTACATGTTTATGTGTATATATATGTATATATGTATATGTATATGTGTATATATATGTATATGTATGTATGTATATGTATGTATGTATATATATAGTAATGCAGTGGTGTTGTCGAGCCGGAACGTTGTTCCGGCAAATCATTTTTGGGAAGGAACGCGTTCCGGCAAGAAAAAATATAAAAAAATCGCTACATACAGAAAATGATTTAATAAGTAAATTTTATAAATTATTATTCAACTAATTTTTATTAAATGTTCTTATTAATAAAATAAACATACATATATGTGCACACAATGGGTTTTGTAATAATTTTTGTTTTTTTCCTTTTCGAACGGAACCGGAAAAAACATGAGAACCGGTTTTTGAACCGGTTTATGAACCAGTTTTTAAATTTTAGCGTTCCGACAAAAAAATATTAGCACAACACTACTGGTTTTATCAAAGTCGTTTTTAATTTAGCTACAAATTGAGGTGTATGAACTGAAATATTAATTACAATACAGTAGTGTATTTCAAATTTCACATATGTTACTTTAAGACCGAAAAGTGTCTGATGCCCGATTATTTCGGATATAAGTTGGACTTGTTTCGGACATAGCGGGCGTTAGTCGAATAAAATAAATAATTTAAGACATTCATATAATGGAAATTGATTGTAGCGAAAAAAGCAATTCTATAAATACAAAAGCATAAGGACTGCAAAAAAATGTAATATTTTAATAATTGGATGAATTTTTTGCCATCTAAGGGTTGTAAATTTTTACAATCCAACATTTATTGGTAATTTTTTTTAAATCATTGTTTTATTGGCATTTATTTATTGGTAAATAAATAAGTTGACAATTTTTAGCAAAAGAGTTACCCTGATATTTCAATAGACTTATTGTCTAAATTTCGGTCTACAATTTGAGATTTGTATGCATATTTATAGAAACTTTGATCTTTTAAAAATCTGATGAAGGTGCTGTGGAATTGATGATCACTCAATTATTGATTAACCTGGTAGTAGATTAAAAAATTGTACTCATAGACTATTAATTCCCAACGTGGGGCACACGCCCCACAGAAAAATTCATTTTTAAATTAAAATGGGGGAGGCAAATTAAAAAATTACACGACTTTAACCCACTTGCTTTGGGTGATTGGAATGTAATTTGTAAATACTGTTAAAAATTCGTTAAATATATTATGATCATTGTTTAGTTTAAGTGAGCACAGGATGCATGTGCAAATCATATAATATTTCCATATATATTTCCATAGCTTAGGTAAATAAGCATCCCTTTTTAGGTCTAATGCAAACTTTCTCAATATTACGGATCATAGAAAAATTCCAAATTCTGTATGTATTAGTTTGTATATTTATAAATTGCCATCCCTTCCAGACAGCGGTATAATAATTTTTATATTATATTTTTAAATTTAGAATTTTTAGAATTCAGTAAGTTGCGAGACTAAGAACATCTTAAGAAAATCAGCTCGCACAAGATACTCAAACATTTAATAAAATTTATAGTTCTATATCTATTGTCAAACAGTGCACACAATCGTTTAAAAGTGCAGTAATTAATTTTCTATGAAGTGATAACGGCAAAGGCAGCAGTAAGGTGTAATCGATGCCTTAACGAATATTTTGGATATTTTAGATATTTAATACCGAGATAAAAATTCTTATAGAAAAAATAATATTTATAAATTAAATCTTATATTGTGTGTTTAAAAGATGATGGACGGTAGTGTGGGATTTCCACCCACTAAAAAACCTCCTCCCCTCATTTCCCCGCATATGATCACGGGGAAGACTGGGTCGGAACCGCGTTAGCATTACTTCAACCCAGTCCGTGTTGCGTCACGTGACGTTAGCTCCTAAGTTTATTGGTCCCTCTCGGCGATTTTTGCTGTCAAGAGGCGCCGTGCATAAGCTGCTACCTCGTCCCAGTTTTCCTTGCTTTGCAGCATGGTATTTACAATGTTCTGAGGATTAAGGGCCCTTCCAAGGGACAATTCGGTGTCAGCCCTGAAGTTCTTTCAGCGCGTGCACTTAAAAAAGGTGTGCTCAGCATCGTCGGCTTTTTCCGGACAGTATTTGCACGTCGGTGATGTGTGCAAACCGAACCTGAAGAGATATGCATTGAACGAGCCATGACCCGTCATCATCTGAGTTAGAAAGAAGTCTGTTTCGCCATGTTTCCTGGCGAGCCAGGCCTCGATATTAGGGATCAGACGTGCTGTCCATCTACCACGATCAGACGCCTGCCACCTTACTTTCCATTCCTTCAGGGTGTCCTTTCTCACCATTGCCCTCGCTTCGCTGGCATTGAGGCCTCCTATTTTGAGGTTATACAACCTGGCCCTTTCGATCGCCAAAAGGTCTATAGGCGGAGCTCCAGCTATAACAAGCACTGCGTCTTCGGAAACTGTGCGATAGGCACAAGCCACTCTAAGTGCTCCTCGCCGCTGTACTGCTGCCAGTTTCTTACGATACGTCTTCTGTTGTAATGTATGCGCCCAGATTTCCGCTCCGTAAAGCAGGACTGAGTAAACCACCTCCAGGAGAGCTCTCCTCTTTTTGGCACGTGGGCCGGTAGTATTGGCCATGATTCTCGATAGACTAGACACAGTCTTGCTAGCCCTTGTACACGTGCGTTCCAAGTGTTCACGGAATGTCAGCTTTGCATCTAACTGAACGCCCAAATAGCGGACTGACTTTGTAGACGTCAGTGTTAGTCCGTCGATGATTGTACTAAACGGTTCTGGGAACCATTTTTGGCGTGTTAGGACTACCATCTCCGTTTTCTCTTTGGCTAGCTTCAGATGGTGCTGGTCCAACCATGCCGCGACGGCTTCGATGGTGAAATCGACCAGTACCTCGGCCTCTTCAACGCTGTCTGCCACAATAGTAGCTGCGACATCATCCGCAAACCCTGTGAGATGCACCTGCGGGGGTAAGGGAATTTCGAACAGTTCGTCATAGTCAGCGTTCCACAGATCAGGTCCCATAACCGAACCCTGTGGTGCACCAGCTGTTATCTTGCGGCTCACTGTTCCCTCAGTGGTTTCAACGATGAGTACTCGATCGTCCAGGTAGCTGTCCACCATTGTCAAGATGTCATCTTTCACCCGGAATCTCTTCTCCAGCGCCTCCAGTATATCCTTCCACGATGCGCTGTTGAAAGCATTCTTCACGTCCAACGTGAGAAGTATACAAACTTTCCTAGACTTTAGGCTGCCAGCCCACGACTTTGTTGCGGTTTCTACAACTTCTTTGATTGCATTGATAGTTGATCGCCCTTTCCGGAAGCTGTACTGGCTTGAGGAGAAACCTCCGGAGGATTCAACATCTTTTCGAAGTCTGGCTTTGATAAGTTTTTCAAGCAGCTTCCCAGTTATATCCAGCATACACAGTGGTCTGTATGATGAAGCTGTTATCGAAGGTCCCTTTCCTTTGTCGAGAAGGACGAGTCTTTGTCGTTTCCAGACAGCAGGGAACGTTCCGGTCACAAGGCATGCATTGTAAGCATTCAACAGGATGTAAGGAAATTCCTGTGCAATGAGCTTAATCACTTGTGTTGGAATACCGTCAGGGCCGGGTGCTTTCCCTAGTTTCAGGGTTTTTGCTGCGGTTTGCAGTTCCGAAACAGTGAACTGCAACACATTGGTGGTGTTCTTGTAGCGACTCTTCTTCCGCGCTGGGTGGTTTGGGAAGAGCTCAGTAACGATCTGGTTCATCATAGCCGGGCTTTTTGGCGGCTCTGGTAAGGTTCTACCCAATCCTTTTGCGACTATATGGTAGGCTTTGCCCCAGACATCGTTATTGAGGTCGTTGCAAATTTCTGCCCACAGCTTGCCTTTACTGGACTTGATGGCTCTATTGAGCCCCTTCTTGGCCGCCTTGTACACATTGGAGTAGTAGGCCTGAGCTGGGGAGTGCTTAGCAGCTCGTCGTCGGAGTTGGTGACATTTTTTCCTCAGCTCTGCGATTTCGCATGTCTACCAATATGCTGGCCGGCACAAGTCCTGTGTTTTACGACGTGGCATAGAAGCATTGCATGCTGCGGTTATAATCTTCATCGTTTTTGTTACAATGTTTTCCGTCTCGCTGCTGTTAGTTGGGAACGGATGTGATTGGAGTGTCACCCACCCCCGCGTGAGGGATTCTCGTAGAGCATCAATGTCCAACTTCCTGGTATTCCAGCTGCATCTTTCGTAATCTCGGTGTACGTGGTGGGTAGTCTCTTCTATCCTGTAGATGATGGATTGATGATCACTTCCAGTGTATTCCTCGGAGACCTTCCAGTCCTGGATTCTGCTGGCAGTTTTTGGAGTCGCCAGAGTAATATCGAGAATTGACTCTCGATAACCAGGTCTTCTAAATGTCGACGTCACTCCAGTATTCAGGACTGTAAGATCGAGCCTCGCTGCCATGTCCGTAACTTCGTTTCCTTTGGTGTCTGAGAAATCTGCGCCCCATTCCACAGACTTAGCATTGAAGTTTCCAGCTATTAAGACTTCGCCATTAAATCCACAGATGGTGTTCTCGATGCTGGTCAGCTTCTGGCGGAACACGCTGATTCCTTCGTTGGGAGATAAATATACGCTCATGATATACATTTCAGGGGTTTTTATCCAGACATAACCATCCCCAGATCCGGTATCTACGGGAGTAATCTTCCGAGTCACTAACCAGATAGCTGCTGTACTCGTCTTATCCACGTACCATGATTTAACAAGGGCGCTCTGGTATTGCTCGCTGATTATGCAGACGTCAATTTTGTCCTCAGCTACGCGCTGGTAAAGTAGGTTCTGCGCAAGCGAACATCTATTCAAGTTTCCTTGAAGTATTCGTGTCATTTCTGCGCTTTCGTCGCTTCCGCTAGGGCGGCTCTGTATACATTACATGCACCCGAACCGGAGATATGGTACACGCTATCTTTGTCTTTTCCATTTGAAGTGCACAGAAAGCATTTTGGTTGTTCCGTGCAGTCTGCTGATTTGTGGTTCTCGCCACCGCACTTATAGCAGCATTTGCTCCGATCTGGTCCTTTACAGTAGCGAGACTGGTGTCCAAATCCGAGACATTTGAAGCACCGAGGTACTCTTGCCACTAATCGAATGCGACAATTCACCCATCCGATCTTGATGCGGGCCTTTTCGAGGGCTTTCATAGCACTAGCCTCATCGATCTCGCAGAAGGCTGCCCGTTGACCTCTAGGGGTAACCTTAGTTAGGTTCACGCGCCTTATCTCAAGGTTTTCTTTGTAATCTCTCGTTAATGCTTCCCGGATTTCGGCTTCGGTAGACACTCCGTCCAGATCAAGTATTTCGATGATGGTCATCGGCGTCAATCGCTTGACCGTTCCACAGCCGCCTACCGCCGTTTTAATTGCTTCCGAGAAAGCTGTGTTATCATTGGTCTTTTTGCTAATCTCTAGCAATACTCCGCCCTCCTTTGTTTGGCGTATGGACTTAATGTTCGCTCCGCTTTCTTCGGGGTTTACCTTGCCTTTTATGTTCTTTAGCAAGTCAGCGTAGGTCTGTCCAGCCGAAGGCTTTATGAGGATTGCCTTGGTCCGAGCTTTTTTCCGCCTTGTTTTCTGAAGCACTTTTACGGGGCCATCCTTACGCCCGTTGCCTTCTTGACTCGCTTTAGCCGTTCCTTTTTGCGCACCGTTCTCGCGCGGTTCTGGAGCCTTCTTCTTTTTCCGGTCAACTAATGTCAACTATGTCTATGTCTATGTCTATGTCTATGTCTATGTCTATGTCTATGTCTTTTTTTTTTATAGAGGTGCGAAAAAAAATCTTCATAAGACACCACCATCGTTGATACTCCGCTGTCCATCCTACAGCAGACAACGACGGACGGCAGTGTGGAGATTTTTACCCACTAAAAAAAACACTCCTCTCCCCTCTCCCCGCAGATGGTACGGAAAGGACTGGATTGGAACCGCGTTAGCATTACATCAATCCAGTCCGTGCTGCGCCTTGCGACGCCTGCTTTCGACTACTGGCCTCTTTCTCCGGTTTTAGCCTTCAAAAGATGCTGTGCATAAGCTGCTACAGCTGACCAGTTTTCTTCTTGTTTCATCATGTAGGCCACAAGACTTGAGGGGGTGAGCCTGGTGCCATAATGTGCTCGGCGTTGTTGCGATAGTCCTTCCACCGAGCACATTCAAAGAATGTGTGCTCAGCGTCGTCGATTTTATCTGGACAGTATTTGCACATTGTCGTGCTATGCAAGCCCATCTTAAAAAGATAGGCATTAAACTGTCCATGTCCTGTCAGTAGCTGGGTTAGAAAAAAGTTTGTGTCGCCGTACTTTCGAGAGAGCCAGACGCTAATGTCCGGAATCAGACGCGCCGTCCATCTGCCCGTCTCCTATGACGTCCACCGATTTTGCCACTCTTGTAACGTTTCATTTTTAATTCTCGACCTTGTTTCTGTGGAATTTCCGCCACCTAATTTAGCGTCGTAGAGTTTCACTCTCTCAAATGCTAGCAAGTCAATTGGTATGGTTCCTGCTATTACCAATACAGCTGCTTCAGAGACCGTGCGATAGGCACAGGTAACTCTTAGAGCTCCTCGTCTTTGCACTGAAGCTATTTTGCGCCGATATGTTTTTTGCTTGAGGATATCCGCCCATATCTCTGCTCCGTATAGCAGTACAGAATGGACTACCTCAAGCAGGACTCGTCGTTTTCGGGTTCGTGGTCCGATGCAGTTAGCCATAATCCTTGACAAGTTGGATACCGTCTTGCTAGCTTTTATGCATGCATTATCGAGATGTTCATGGAAGGATAGCTTCTCATCTATCATTACTCCCAGGTAGCGCAAGGCCCTTGTCGACGTCAAAGTTGTCTCTCCTATGTCTACGGTGAATGGTTTTGGAAACCATTTTTGTCGGGTCAAGACAACCATCTTCGTTTTCTGTTTGGCGAGTTTTAGGTGGTGTTTCTCAAGCCAGGTCTCTATGGTGTCGACGGTCTCTCAAACGAGTAGTTCAGCCTCCTCAATGCTGTCCACTACGATTGTGGCAGCGACGTCGTCCGCAAAGCCCGTGAGTTCCACCTGCTTCGGCAAGGGAATCTCCAGGAGCTCGTCGTAGACAGCGTTCCACAAATTGGCTCCTAAGATTGAGCCTTGAGGTACCCCAGCTGTAACCTCGTGTTCTTGATGACCTTCCGTCGTTTCCACTATCAACTTTCTCCCATCGAGGTAGTCGTCTGTTAGTCCTAGATTTTCTGGCTTTACGTCAAAATTATGCTCTAAGGCTTGTAAAATATCCTCCCAATTTGCACTAATAAAGGAGTTTTTAGCGTCGAATGTGAGAAGGAGACACACTTTACGAGCTTTAAGACTACCACGCCATGCTTCTCTTGCTCTTTCCGTTACCTTCCGAATCGCGCCGATAGTCGATCGTCCTTTTTGAAATCCGTGTTGGTTCTTGGCAAAACCTCCGGCGCATTCAATGTCGTTGCGTAGTCTGCATTGAATAAGTTTCTCAAGCAGTTTGCCGGCGATGTCTAACATGCAGAGTGGTCGAAACGACGATGGTGTTACAGGGGTTCCCTTACCTTTGTCTATTAGGACCAATCTTTGCCGCTTCCAGACCGTAGGAAAGGTGCCGGTCGCCAGGCAGGCATTGTAGGCGTTCAGAAGAATATACGGAAATTCCAAGGCTACAGTCTTGATCACTGAGGCTGCGATGCCATCAGGGCCTGGTGCTTTGCCAGCTTTTACGGTTCTCGCCGCATCTTGGAGTTCTTTGACAGTGAAGAGTGTAGTTTCACTGCTTTCCACGTATTGTCTTCTTTTTCGTGGCGGATGTTTAGGGAATAGTTCCGCTACGATAGAATTCATCAAAGCAGGAGATTTCGGTGCTTCTGGTAAAGCTCTACTAAGTCGTTTTGTAACGATTTGATAGGCCTTGCCCCAGAGATCTTTGTCAAGATCATTGCGAATTTCCTTCCACAATCCGGCTTTAGCTGATTTTATGGCTTTATTTAGGTTCTTTTCTGCCTGTTTGTACTCGTTTGTATACAAATCCTGGTTGGGGTAGCGTTTTGCAGCTCTTGTGACCCGGCGACGTAATGCGTGGCATCTTTTCCGTAGTTCTGCTATCTCTGATGACCACCAATATGCTGGACTGTGCACACCCTGATTTTTTGGTCGTGGCATAGAGGCGTTACATGAGGTGACAATAACGTTCATAGTTTTAAGAACCGTTTCTTCCGTTTCTCTGCGGGTACTTAGTTTTGGATCAGCTTGAAGAATAGATGCGTTTTGCTCGAGGGCTGCTTGCAACGCTTCCTGGTCAAGCTTCTTGGCATTCCACCTTCGCTTGCAAAAGTTGCTTGGTCGAGTCGGACCGGATCCAATACTAAATGTCACATGTTGATGATCACTGCCACTATACTCTTCAGATACAGTCCAGTCTCCAATCATGTTCGCTGTCCTTGGAGTGGCAAACGTAATGTCGAGAATAGATTCCTGATATCCTGATCTTCTAAAAGCTGTAATACTCCCAGTATTTAACACAGTAAGGTCTAATCTTGCAGCAAAGTCTGCTACGTCATTTCCTCTAGTGTCCGAGTATTCGGCGCCCCATTCAGCCGATTTCGCGTTGAAATCACCAGCTATAATGACTTCTCCGTCAAATTTGCCGAGAGTATCTTCTATGTTTGCCATTTTCTGGCGAAATACGCTAATTCCTTAATTTGGTGAAAGGTAGACGCTCACACAGTAGGTCGTGGGAGTCTCGATCCAGACAAAACCCTCTCCGCTTCCGTTGTCATTGACGGTGATCTTCTTCGAGTTTGTGATCCATATTGCTGCCGTGCCAGTTTTATCTGCGAACCATGATTTATCTTGAATATTCATATATTGCTCGCAGATAAGGCATATATCGATCTTATCTTCAAAGATACGTTGGCGCAGTAGATTCTGCGCCAAGGCACATCTATTCAGATTACCTTGTAGAAATCGCGTCATTTCTGTTCTCTCGTGGCTACGGCAAGTGCTACACGGAATGCTTTACAGGTACCGGATCCGGCGACATGGCTTCCGCTATTCCGGTCTTCTTTGTCTACTGTTCTTTGTACATAGAAAGCATTTTGGCTTTTCCGTGCAGTCTACAGACTTGTGATTTTCTCCGCCGCATTTGTAGCAACACTTGCTTCTGTCTGGTCCTCCGTATTTATGCGTTTGGTGTCCAAAACCGAGACATCTAAAGCAGCGGGCCACTTTAACAACTGGGCGAATGCGACAGTTAACCCACCCAATTCTTATGCAGGCCCTATTTAGGGCTTTGATTGCATTAGCCTCATCTATTTCACAAAAGGCCGCTCGTTGTCCTCTTGATGTTACTTTGGTCAAGTTCACTCGTCGTATTTCCAGGTTTGTCGTAAAGTCCCGAATGAGTGCTTTGCGAACGTCGTTTTCGGTAGAGACACCATCAAGGTCAAGAATCTCTATCGTCGTTAGCGGCGTCAGTAATTTCACTGTTCCTATGTTTTCAGTTGCTGCCCTTACCGCAGCTGCAAAGGCTGCACTATCTTCGGACTTGGGGCTCATTTCCAGTAATACACCTCCATTTCTTGTCTGTTTGATGGACTTTATGTCCACGCCAGTCTCTGTCGGGTTTACTTTTTCCTTGATCTCCTTAAGAATGTCAGCGTATGTTCGTCCTTCGGCTGGTTGAACCAGAACAGCCTTGGTTCTATGTTTTCTCCGAGTTGTCCTATGATGGTTATTTCTATGCTTAGCACTATCATTTGTTTCGATTTTTTCGGTTTCCGGTTTCTCGGTTTCCTCCAAGGTTACTTTCGGATCCCGCGCTCCTTTCTTCTTCGAACTTTGTCGAGCCACTTTCGTCCAGTTATTTTCTACAGCCGATATTTTAGGCGGATGTGTTTCCGCGTCAGAGGTGGGGCTGAGTGAAGATAGCAACCTTTTGTTTGTATTTTGCTCTTGGGTCTTAGGAGTTGGCGTCTGAGTTACACCCGGTTCTATAGTTTTCTCGGGAGAGGTATGTGTAGTTTGCACTGTCATTGCAACAGCTTTGGAGGTTGCCGTATATTCTTTCAATGCCAGGCTATATGCTGTGTCAATCGACCTAATTAGCTCCTTTATTCTGCTGTGGACATTGTTCCTATCTTTGACGTACTCCGCTAGCTCCTCAATTTTGGAGCCAAGTCTCTCCATCGGCGTTTGACGACATCTAGTCGATGGTGCAGAGTTTACTCTGTCCCGGTGAAGATTGCCGGGAACCTTCCTGTTTCCTTTTACTATTGCGGCTTTCGCCGCATCGTGATCGACGTCCATTTTTGGATTTTCTGGGTTTTCTGGGTTTTCATAATTATTCATGTTGTTTAAATAGTCCTCCAGAACAAGAGGTCGTCTCCGAACGCGGTGCCTTGGGAAGTGGAGGGGTAATTACCCTTACAGCTACCTCCATTGCTGTAAGAGCTTGTGACCATTGGAGCGGGAAAAAAAAACATCCGCTCCGGCCGTGCACCTTCTTTCTTCATTGGCATCCTCTTGCTCCCGTGGGTGCGGCACGTTGATACCGGGAGTTTCCACGCACGGTGCGCTATATGGATCATCCACACATCTCTTTCGAGCAGTGTCCCCTCATCCGCTTCCGTACGTGGCCCTAGGTCACATGGTGTGACCAACCAAAAGGGAGTTTTTAATTTTTTCCGCGATACACGGACGGTGGCTGTTACTCCTCAGCTCCGATGCCATATTTGGTCCGCGAGGGCTATTTTATTTCGCCCCAATCCGCCGATCTTACGATCGGTTAGGAAACCCCCTATCCGCCACCTGGGGACGCGCCCGGTAGGAGTTTGAACCGACGGGATGTCTATGTCTATGTCTATGTCTATGTATTTTTTTTTTATATATAAAGAAGGAAAAATCTTTCAAAGACACCGTATGTTTAAAAGATGATGGACGGTAGTGTGGGATTTCCACACACTAAAAAACCTCCTCTCCTCATTTCCCCGCATATGATTACGGGGAAGACTGGGTCGGAACCGCGTTAGCATTACTTCAACCCAGTCCGTGTTGCGTCACGTGACGTTAGCTCCTAAGTTTATTGGTCCCTCTCGGGGATTTTTGCTGTCAAGAGGCGCCGTGCATAAGCTGCTACCTCGGCCCAGTTTTCCTTGCTTTGCAGCATGGTATTTACAATGTTCTGGGGATTAAGGGCCCTTCCCAGGGACAATTCGGTGTCAGCCCTGAAGTTCTTCCAGCGTGTACACTTAAAAAAGGTGTGCTCAGCATCGTCGGCTTTTTCCGGACAGTATTTGCACGTCGGTGATGTGTGCAAACCGAACCTGAAGAGATATGCATTGAACGAGCCATGACCCGTCATTATCTGAGTTAGAAAAAAGTCTGTTTCGCCATGTTTCCTGGCGAGCCAGGCCTCGATATTAGGGATCAGACGTGCTGTCCATCTACCACGATCAGACGCCTGCCACCTTACTTTCCATTCCTTCAGGGTGTCCTTTCTCACCATTGCCCTCGCTTCGCTGGCATTGAGGCCTCCTTTTTTGAGGTTATACAACCTGGCCCTTTCGATCGCCAAAAGGTCTATAGGCGGAGCTCCAGCTATAACAAGAACTGCGTCTTCGGAAACTGTGCGATAGGCACAAGCCACTATAAGTGCTCCTCGCCGCTGTACTGCTGCCAGTTTCTTACGATACGTCTTCTGTTGTAATGTATGCGCCCAGATTTCCGCTCCGTAAAGCAGGACCGAGTGAACCACCTCCAGGAGAGCTCTCCTCTTTTTGGCACGTGGGCCGATAGTATTGGCCATAATTCTCGATAGACTAGACACAGTCTTGCTAGCCCTTGTACACGTGCGTTCCAAGTGTTCACGGAATGTCAGCTTTGTATCTAACTGAACGCCCAAATAGCGGACTGACTTTGTAGACGTCAGTGTTAGTCCGTCGATGATTATACTAAACGGTTCTGGAAACCATTTTTGGCGTGTTAGGACTACCATCTCCGTTTTCTCTTTGGCTAACTTCAGATGGTGCCTGTCCAACCAGGCCGCGACGGCTTTGATGGTGAAATCGACCAGTACCTCGGCCTCTTCAACGCTGTCTGCCACAATAGTAGCTGCGACATCATCCGCAAACCCTGTGAGATGCACCTGCGGGGGTAAGGGAATTTCGAACAGCTCGTCATAGTCAGCGTTCCACAGATCAGGTCCCATAACCGAACCCTGTGGTGCACCAGCTGTTATCTTGCGGCTCACTGTTTCCTCAGTGGTTTCAACGATGAAATGTCTATGTCTATGTCTATGTCTATATCTATGTCTATGTCTATGTCTATGTCTATGTCTATGTCTATGTCTATGGCTATGTCTATGTCTATGTCTATGCTCTTTTTTTTTGTAAAGCGAAGGAAATGCTTTTATGCATCCCAGACCGGTCTTCCGTCTGGGTATGTCGGACTCGATACCGCCCTGGTATAATACCGACTAAAACCTCCGCTTTGCCCCTGCCTCTGGTCCCCACGGAAACCGCCGTTAGGCATTACTGCGTGGGAGGAGGATCTAGAATGTTACAATTCTTAATTTGTTATAAACAATGTTATAATTCATAAACATTATACTTATCTTTTAAATGGGCGAAGTCCCATTCGCCCTTTCTCTCTCTATAGAACGCAAGTCCATTAAAACGTCTCTCGCAAATTTGTCTATGGCGTTCCAAGCAGCTTCACTTGTCAGCACCACTTCAACAACATTACCTGGGGTAATTCTGCGTCCCAATGTCTCTTCCACATCATCCCGTAGAGCACCAAATCGCGGGCACACGAAGAACACATGCTCAGCATCTTCGATTTCGCCCAAACAATATGGGCAATCCGGCGAGCTATCGTGCTTGAATCGGTGTAGGTAGGCTCGAAAACAGCCGTGCCCCGATAGCATTTGCGTAGTATAATAGTTTACTTCGCCGTGCTTGCGACTTAGCCAGACTTTGATGTTAGGAATGAGACGATGCGTCCATCTGCCCTTTACTGCGACATCCCACAGTTGCTGCCATCGGTCAATGCTGTTCTGCCGTTCTTCTAATCTCAGCTTTTCAGGACACAGTTGTTGATGTCTTCTATGGTAAATTGTCCGTCTTTCCTCTGCTAAAACTAAGAGAGGCACAGTTTCTGAAATGACGCACACTGCTTCCGCCGATATTGTGCGAAATGCGCAAGCAATTCTTATAGCACTGAGACGATATAAGGGCCCTGCCATTCTCCTCGATTTTTGAGATTTAAGAGCATCAGCCCATATGAAGATACCATATGTCAGCACCGAAGTAATAACTGACGATAGTAATATCCTTCTGGTTTGTTTAGGACCTCCAATATTAGGCATCAGTCAAGCAAGCTTCGTCCTAACTATTGACGCCTTAGCACTAACGTGTTCCACCTGTTGATTGAAATTCAAACGAGCATCAAGCATTACGCCAAGGTAACAGATGTGAGGTTTTGACGTGATCTCAAGATTTCCTATCTTTAGCTTGATGGTCTCAATTCTTTTCCTACTAGTGATGAGAACAGCTTCACTTTTTTGTTGTGCTAATTGGAGATTCATTGTTCCCATCCACCAATTAATTTTTCTAAATGTAATATCGAATAGGCTTACGATGTCATCAATTTGTTTGGAGACAACCACTATGGCAACATCGTCTGCATATGCTACTAGTTTCACACATTCTGGAATCTCTAGTCTCAAAAGGCCATCATACATAATATTCCACAGCAAAGGGCCTAGAACAGAGCCCTGTGGCACACCTCCTGTTATATTATATTCTTCTGTACCATCGCGTGAATGGTACATTAGAATTCTGTCTGTAAAGTAGCTTGCGACTATATTGCATAGGTATGCTGGCACGTTCTTGTCACGGAGTGCACTCATAATGCAATCCCAGTTTGCAGAATTGAAAGCATTTTTTATATCCAATGTAGCTACAAGGCAGTACTTTTTTGAACCCCCCTTCCACCTGGTTCCAGCAATTGCCTCCTTGGCGGTATTAACTACCAAGTTTATAGCATCGATAGTTGATCGCCCTTTGCGAAAACCATACTGATTGTCTGCTAGGATTGGATCAACTACTGCATCTATTCTTTGGTGAATTATTCTTTCAAAAATTTTACCCGCTGTATCCAGCATGCATATTGGACGGTAGGATGATGGTTCATCTGGTGGTTTTTTTCCTTTGGGAATAAGCACTAATCTTTGCTGTTTCCATTTTCGTGAAAAAACCCCTTCTTTCAGGCATGTATTATATGCATTAAGAAACATTGCCGGAGATGTCATAATTGATGTTTCTAAGGCAATATTAGGAATTCCATCTAATCCCGGTGCCTTGCTATTACCAACGCGATGACAAGCTTCCATCAGTTCTTGCAGTGTTATAAGTGGAATATTATTCTGTTCTACTTGTGTTACCTGGTAGTTCAAATTAGGTTGTCGTGGAAACAAAGTAGTTACTATTTTATTCAATAGTCGTGGGCAAGTTGGTGAAGGTATTGGCTGGCTTTTGAGGCGAGATATTACAGTCTTATAAGGTTTTCCCCATGGATTTTCCTCGACTTCATCCAAAAGTTCTTTCCAGCACCTAACTTTACTATCTTTGATAGCTTTATTTAGTTGCCTACGTGCTTGTTTATATTCCACTACCAGTTGTGCAGAATTACTGAGACTATATCCACGCTGAGAAATCCTTCTTTTCTTTAGGCACTCTGAAGAGAGCTGATTTCTTCAGTCGACCAGTGCACAGATTGTTTTTGATTCATGCCATGTTTACGAGTCATACTGATATCACAGGCTTCGGTTATTCTCTCCATCAGCTCTCTAGTATGCTCATCTGCGTGTTCTGAAATTATAGGTTTGCAATTTAAGGCAACTCTCATGGCGCTTGCATCAAAAGATTTTATTTTCCACCCAATGGCTTTAGATATTTTCGCATGTCTTCTAATGTTTCTATTTGTTGATATTTCCCAGATGATTGCATTGTGGTCACTAGCAGTGTAGATATCTAATACCTCCCAATTGCAAATTCCTCTGACGAGGCTATTGCTAACAAAAGTAAGGTCTATTATTGAGTTTGCACTGCCCTTTTCAAAGGTTGGTTTATCACCACTATTAAGTAAAACAACGTCAAGTGCATTGAAGGCCTCTAAAAGTGCTTTACCTCTTGCATTAGTCTTCCTACTTCCCCAGTCTACCGCCCATGCGTTAAAGTCACCGGCTATCGCTACGGGGTGGTGTCGTTTTGCATCCTCCACAAGACGATCTAAAAAATCGACAAAATCTGGCAAAGAAAGACTAGATGGAGCGTAACAGCTGTATAAATGTATGCCATCTAATGATGCTGCGACAAATCCAACGTTGCTATTGTTAACAACATTTTGAAAACAAAATTTGCCACAGGACCAAATAACGGCTTTGGTGGTACTGTCCGTTTCCCATGGCCAATCAGTTAGATGTTTGTAAGGTTCTGATAAGAGGGCAACATCAATTTTTATATCTCTTACTGTCTGCATAAGCAAGTCGTGTGCAGCCTCACAATGATTCATGTTTAGCTGTATTATCTTCATGCTTTTGCGTTCATTATTTTCTCTATGGCCTCCCTATATACAGGACATCTGTGAGTGCCGGCATGATGTGCTACATTTTCAGAGTTTCGATTTTTAGCGCATAGTGCACATTTTGCTGCATTTATACAGTTGGCTATTTTGTGACCTTCTTGTCCACATCTAATGCATAGATTGGTCCGATTAACTTTGCTCTTGCACTGTGATCCATAATGTCCGAATAGCCAGCATTTAAAACATCGAATTGGTTTCTTGATGATTTTAATTTGACAGTTGACCCATCCAATTCGTATTTTGCTACTTGCTTTGAGCAGATCGTGTACAACTGCCGCTGGAAGAACTACAGTAGCAATCTGGGGACCTCTATATGCCTTACGAAGCCTAATTGCTTCTGTTGGTGTGTTGCAGGCTCCTGCGGTTGCTTTTTGTAGTGCTATCTGGATATCAATTTTTGAGGTTTCATCATCAATATCCCTTATTTCTATAGTTACTTGGTGCCCCTTATAAATAACTTCGGCCTCATCCTTTAACACACCTGCGATAATCTGTTGTAGTCCTTGGCCTTTGTCCGCACTTTTCTTAGAAATAGTTATCAACAAGTCTCCATTTCTGGTTTTGTTTATTTTGTCTACTGTCGTATTTACCTTGTCATCAGGGACATCATGTTTGATGCGACGTAATATTTCGGAATAATTAACTTTTTCGGTCGGCCGGATTAATAAGGCATTTGGTTTTGGAAAAATTTTATGATTTTTTATCATTTTATGGTTAGAGTCCTGTTCTGACAGATGTACCCTTGTTTCCTTTTTTTTCTGTTTTCTCGGCTGAACTTTATGCCAGTCATTTACCTCGATTTCTTCTTCATTACATATTTCTATGATCGTCTGACGTCTTGGCCAACCATTTTTCTCATTAACCTGATTATTGCTTATATGTTGTGAGTTTCGGTTTCTTGTGGCTTTGCTTGTGTCCTGCCGTACACTTTTTTCTATAGGGGCTGTCTCACAACATTGCACTTCATTTATCATAACTTCCGTATCATCCGTGGTTCGGCCTTTTTCCTCTAACAATTGGTTGTCTAAATCAATAAATCTTTTAATTACGGCCGCTATGTTGCCTGTTTTTATTTTCACCTCTTTATGTATGTTTGACTTTGATTTGACAATCATATGCAGTTCATTTATCAGATTCTCAAGGCACTTCAATGACTCATTCCGTTGTAAAATGACATTTTCCGGTATTATATGTGACAGTTCAGCCACTGGTTCTACTTTACTAGTCATACCGTCGCATGAGCTGGTCAGCGGGTTCTGGGCTATATCTGATATACCTGGACATAGCGTTGTGTTCAAATTATTGTGTGATTCATTGATTGCATCACCAGCATTGTTTGACACTAAGTCCCCTCTGATGGGGATCATTTTAACAAAAATTCTACCTGCACCCAGAGGCGAGGATCACTCAGCTCACTAACTTATTAGTAACTTATTAAAACTGATGAAACTAATTATAAATTTTGTACGACAAAATAACTAATTTCTATGTCTATGTCTATGTCTATGACTATGTCTATGTCTATGTCTATGTCTATGTCTATGTCTATGTCTATGTCTATGTCTATGTCTATGTCTATGTCTATGTCTATGTCTATGCTGGATATAACTGGGAAGCTGCTTGAAAAACTTATCAAAGCCAGACTTCGAAAAGATGTTGAATCCTCCGGACGTTTCTCCTCAAGCCAGTACGGCTTCCGGAAAGGGCGATCAACCATCGATGCAATCAAAGAAGTTGTAGAAACCGCGACAAAGTCGTGGGCTGGCAGCCTAAAGTCTAGGAAAGTTTGTATACTTCTCACGTTGGACGTGAAGAATGCTTTCAACAGCGCATCGTAGAAGGATATACTGGAGGCGCTGGAGAAGAGATTCCGGGTGAAAGATGACATATTGACAATGGTAGACAGCTACCTGGACGATCGAGTACTCATCGTTGAAATCACTGAGGGAACAGTGAGCCGCAAGATAACAGCTGGTGCACCACAGGGTTCGGTTATGGGACCTGATCTGTGGAACGCTGACTATGACGAGCTGTTCGAAATTCCCTTACCCCCGCAGGTGCATCTCACAGGGTTTGCGGATGATGTCGCAGCTACAATTGTGGCAGACAGCGTTGAAGAGGCCGAGGTACTGGTCGATTTCACCATCGAAGCCGTCGCGGCCTGGTTGGACCAGCACCATCTGAAGCTAGCCAAAGAGAAAACGGAGATGGTAGTCCTAACACGCGAAAAATGGTTCCCAGAACCGTTTAGTACAATCATCGACGGACTAACACTGACGTCTACAAAGTCAGTCCGCTATTTGGGCGTTCAGTTAGATGCAAAGCTGACATTCCGTGAACACTTGGAACGCACGTGTACAAGGGCTAGCAAGACTGTGTCTAGTCTATTGAGAATCATGGCCAATACTATCGGCCCACGTGCCAAAAAGAGGAAAGCTCTCCTGGAGGTGGTTCACTCAGTCCTGCTTTACGGAGCGGAAATCTGGGCGCATACATTACAACAGAAGACGTATCGTAAGAAACTGGCAGCAATACAGCGGCGAGGAGCACTTAGAGTGGCTTGTGCCTATCGCACAGTTTCCGAAGACGCAGTGCTTGTTATAGCTGGAGCTCCGCCTATAGACCTTTTGGCGATCGAAAGGGCCAGGTTGTATAACCTCAAAAAAGGAGGCCTCAATGCCAGCGAAGCGAGGGCAATGGTGAGAAAGGACACCCTGAAGGAATAGAAAGTAAGGTGGCAGGCGTCTGATCGTGGTAGATGGACAGCACGTCTGATCCCTAATATCGAGGCCTGGCTCGCCAGGAAACATGGCGGAACAGACTCCTTTCTAACTCAGATGATGACGGGTCATGGCTCGTTCAATGCATATCTCTTCAGGTTCGGTTTGCACACATCACCGACGTGCAAATACTGTCCGGAAAAAGCCGACGATGCTGAGCACACCTTTTTTAAGTGCACGCGCTGGAAGAACTTCAGGGCTGACACCAAATTGTCCCTGGGAAGGGCCCTTAATCCCCAGAACATTGTAAATACCATGCTGCAAAGCAAGGAAAACTGGGCCGAGGTAGCAGCTTATGCACGACGCCTCTTGACAGCAAAAATCGCCGAGAGGGACCAATAAACTTAGGAGCTAACGTCACGTGACGCAACACGGACTGGGTTGAAGTAATGCTAACGCGGTTCCGACCCAGTCTTCCCCGTGATCATATGCGGGGAAATGAGGAGAGGAGGTTTTTTAGTGGGTGGAAATCCCACACTACCGTCCATCATCTTTTAAAGACACGGTGTCTTTGAAAGATTTTTCCTTCTCTATATATAAAAAAAAAAAATGTCTATGTCTATGTATTTTTACCCACTAAAAAAAAACGCTCCTCTTCCCTCTCCCCGCAGATGGTACGGAGAGGACCGGATTGGAACCGCGTTAGCATTACATCAATCCAGTCCGTGCTGCGCCTTGCGACGCCTGCTTCCGACTACTGGTCCTTTTCTATGATTTTATCCTTCAGAAGATGCTGTGCATAAGCTGCTACAGCTGACCAGTTTTCTTCTTGTTTCATCATATAGGTCACAAGACTTGAGGGGGTGAGCCTGGTGCCTATAATGTGCTCAGCGTTGTTGCGATAGTCCTTCCACCGAGCACATTCAAAGAACGTGTGCTCAGCGTCGTCGATTTTTTCTGGACAGTATTTGCACATTGGCGTGCTATGCAGGCCCATCTTAAAAAGATACGCATTAAACTGTCCATGTCCTGTCAGTAGCTGGGTCAGAAAGAAATCTGTGTCGCCGTATTGTCGAGAGAGCCAGGCGCTAATGTTCGGGATCAGGCGCGCCGTCCATCTGCCTGTCTCTCCTGACGTCCACCGATTTTGCCACTCTTGTAATGTTTCATTTTTAATTCTCGACCTTGTTTCTGTGAAATTCCCGCCACCTAATTTAGCGTCGTAAAGTTTTACTCTCTCGATAGCTAGCAAGTCAATCGGTGTGGCTCTTGTATTACCAGTACGGCTGCTTCTGAGACCGTGCGATAGGCACAGGTAACTCTCAGAGCTCCTCGTCTTTGCACTGCCGCTATTTTGCGCCGATAATTCTTTTGCTGGAGGATATCCGCCCATATTTCCGCTCCGTATAGCAATACAGAATGGACTACCTCAAGCAAGACTCGTCGCTTTCGGGTTCGTGGTCCCATGCAGTTAGCCATGTTCCATGACTATGTCTATATCTATGTCTATGTCTATGTCTATGTCCATGTCTTTTTTTTTTTTTTTTTTTTTATATATAGAGAAGGAAATATCTTTCAAAGACACCGTGTGTTTAAAAGATGATGGACGGTAGTGTGGGATTTCCACCCACTAAAAAACCTCCTCTCCTCATTTCCCCGCATATGATCACGGGGAAGACTGGGTCGGAACCGCGTTAGCATTACTTCAACCCAGTCCGTGTTGCGTCACGTGACGTTAGCTCCTAAGTTTATTGGTCCCTCTCGGCGATTTTTGCTGTCAAGAGGCGCCGTGCATAAGCTGCTACCTCGGCCCAGTTTTCCTTGCTTTGCAGCATGGTATTTACAATGTTCTGGGGATTAAGGGCCCTTCCCAGGGACAATTCGGTGTCAGCCCTGAAGTTCTTCCAGCGCGTGCACTTAAAAAAGGTGTGCTCAGCATCGTCGGCTTTTTCCGGACAGTATTTGCACGTCGGTGATGTGTGCAAACCGAACCTGAAGAGATATGCATTGAACGAGCCATGACCCGTCATCATCTGAGTTAGAAAGAAGTCTGTTTCGCCATGTTTCCTGGCGAGCCAGGCCTTGATATTAGGGATCAGACGTGCTGTCCATCTACCACGATCAGACGCCTGCCACCTTACTTTCTATTCCTTCAGGGTGTCCTTTCTCACCATTGCCCTCGCTTCGCTGGCATTGAGGCCTCCTTTTTTGAGGTTATACAACCTGGCCCTTTCGATCGCCAAAAGGTCTATAGGCGGAGCTCCAGCTATAACAAGCACTGCGTCTTCGGAAACTGTGCGATAGGCACAAGCCACTCTAAGTGCTCCTCGCCGCTGTACTGCTGCCAGTTTCTTACGATACGTCTTCTGTTGTAATGTATGCGCCCAGATTTCCACTCCGTAAAGCAGGACTGAGTGAACCACCTCCAGGAGAGCTTTCCTCTTTTTGGCACGTGGGCCGATAGTATTGGCCATGATTCTCAATAGACTAGACACAGTCTTGCTAGCCCTTGTACACGTGCGTTCCAAGTGTTCACGGAATGTCAGCTTTGCATCTAACTGAACGCCCAAATAGCGGACTGACTTTGTAGACGTCAGTGTTAGTCCGTCGATGATTGTACTAAACGGTTCTGGGAACCATTTTTGGCGTGTTAGGACTACCATCTCCGTTTTCTCTTTGGCTAGCTTCACATGGTGCTGGTCCAACCAGGCCGCGACAGCTTCGATGGTGAAATCGACCAGTACCTCGGCCTCTTGAACGCTGTCTGCCACAATAGTAGCTGCGACATCATCCGCAAACCCTGTGAGATGCACCTGCGGGGGTAAGGAAATTTCGAACAGCTCGTCATAGTCAGCGTTCCACAGATCAGGTCCCATAACCAAACCCTGTGGTGCACCAGCTGTTATCTTGCGGCTCACTGTTCCCTCAGTGGTTTCAACGATGAGTACTCGATCGTCCAGGTAGCTGTCCACCATTGTCAAGATGTCATCTTTCACCTGGAATCTCTTCTCCAGCGCCTCCAGTATATCCTTCCACGATGCGCTGTTGAGAGCATTCTTCACGTCCAACGTGAGAAGTATACAAACTTTCCTAGACTTTAGGCTGCCAGCCCACGACTTTGTTGCGGTTTCTACAACTTCTTTGATTGCATCGATGGTTGATCGCCCTTTCCGGAAGCCGTACTGGCTTGAGGAGAAACCTCCGGAGGATTCAACATCTTTTCGAAGTCTGGCAATGATAAGTTTTTCAAGCAGCTTCCCAGTTATATCCAGCATACACAGCGGTCTGTATGATGAAGCTGTTATCGGAGGTCCCTTTCCTTTGTCGAGAAGGACGAGTCTTTGTCGTTTCCAGACAGAAGGGAACGTTCCGGTCACAAGGCATGCATTGTAAGCATTCAACAGGATGTAAGGAAATTTCTGTGCAATGAGCTTAATCACTTGTGTTGGAATACCGTCAGGGCCGGGTGCTTTCCCTAGTTTCAGGGTTTTTGCTGCGGTTTGCAGTTCCGAAACAGTGAACTGCAACACATTGGTGGTGTTCTTGTAGCGACTCTTCTTCCGCGCTGGGTGGTTTTGGAAGAGCTCAGTAACAATCTGGTTCATCATAGCCGGGCTTTTTGGCGGCTCTGGTAAGGTTCTACCCAATCCTTTTGCGACTATATGGTAGGCTTTGCCCCAGACATCGTTATTGAGGTCGTTGCAAATTTCTGCCCACAGCTTGCCTTTACTGGACTTGATGGCTCTATTGAGCTCCTTTTTGGCCGTTTTGTACTTATTGGAGTAGTAGGTCTGAGCTGTGTGACATTTTTTCCTCAGCTCTGCGATTTCGCATGTCCACCAATATGCTGGCCGGCGCAAGTCCTGTGTTTTACGACGTGGCATAGAAGCATTGCATGCTGCGGTTATAATCTTCATCGTTTTTGTTACAATGTTTTCCGTCTCGCTGCTGTTAGTTGGGAACGGATGTGATTCGAGTGTCACCCACCCCCGCGTGAGGGATTCTCGTAGAGCATCGATGTCCAACTTCCTGGTATTCCAGCTGCATCTTTCGTAATCTCGGTGTACGTGGTGGGTAGTCTCTTCTATCCAGTAGATGATGGATTGATGATCACTTCCAGTGTATTCCTCGAAGACCTTTTAGTCCTGGATTCTGCTGGCAATTTTTGGAGTCGCCAGAGTAATATCGAGAATTGACTCTCGATAACCAGGTCTTCTAAATGTCGACGTCACTCCAGTATTCAGGACTGTAAGATCGAGCCTCGCTGCCATGTCCGTAACTTCGTTTCCTTTGGTGTCTGAGAAATCTGGGCCCCATTCCACAGACTTAGCATTGAAGTCTCCAGCTATTAAGACTTCGCCATTAAATCCACAGATGGTGTTCTCGATGCTGGTCAGCTTCTGGCGGAACACGCTGATTCCTTCGTTGGGAGATAAATATACGCTCATGATATACATTTCAGGGGTTTTTATCCAGACATAACCATCCCCAGATCCGGTATCTACGGGAGTAATCTTCCGAGTCACTAACCAGATAGCTGCTGTACTCGTCTTATCCACGTTCCATGATTTAACAAGGGCGCTCTGGTATTGTTCGCTGATTATGCAGACGTCAATTTTGTCCTCAGCTACGCGCTGGTAAAGTAGGTTCTGCGCAAGCAAACATCTATTCAAGTTTCCTTGAAGTATTCGTGTCATTTCTGCGCTTTCGTCGCTTCCGCTAGGGCGGCTCTGTATACATCACATGCACCCGAACCGAAGATATGGCACACGCTATCTTTGTCTTTTCCATTTAAAGTGCACAGAAAGCATTTTGGTTGTTTCGTGCAGTCTGCTGATTTGTGGTTCTCGCCACCGCACTTATAGCAGCATTTGCTCCGATCTGGTCCTTTACAGTAGCGAGACTGGTGTCCAAATCCGAGACATTTGAAGCACCGAGGTACTCTTGCCACTAATCGAATGCGACAATTCACCCATCCGATCTTGATGCGGGCCTTTTCGAGGGCCTTCATAGCACTAGCCTCATCGATCTCGCAGAAGGCTGCCCGTTGACCTCTAGGGGTAACCTTGAGGTTTTCTTTGTAATCTCTCGTTAATGCTTCCCGGATTTCGGCTTCGGTAGACACTCCGTCCAGATCAAGTATTTCGATGGTGATCATCGGCGTTAATCGCTTGACCGTTCCACAGCCGCCTACCGCCGTTTTAATTGCTTCCGTGAAAGCTGTGTCATCATTGGTCTTTTTGCTAATCTCTAGCAATACTCCGCCCTTCTTTGTTTGGCGTATGGACTTAATGTTCGCTCCGCTTTCTTCGGGGTTTACCTTGCCTTTTATGTTCTTTAGCAAGTCAGCGTAGGTTTGTCCAGCCGAAGGCTTTATGAGGATTGCCTTGGTCAGAACTTTTTTCCGCCTTGTTTTCTGAAGCACTTTCACGGGACCATCCTTACGCCCGTTGCCTTCTTGACTCGCTTTAGCCGTTCGTTTTTGCGCACCGTTCTCGCGCGGTTCTGGAGCCTTCTTCTTTTTCCGGTCAACTAATTTCCAATCGCCCTCTTGCGTGGGCTTTTTGGTTTGACGTTCAGTGGATAAGATCGGGCTTGGCGAAGATAATTGCCTTTTTTTGGGATTTTTTACCACTTTGCTTGGTATGGGTGTGCACGGCGGCGCAGTTGTCGCCATCCCTGGTGTGTTTGAGTCGTCGTCGCAACTCGATTCATTGGTTTTTCGAGCGTGGTAGAGAGATCACTCAGTGCCAGGTTGTACGCCGTACTGATTGAACCTGCTAGACGTCTATGTCTATGTCTATGTCTATGTCTATGTCTATGTCTATGTCTATGACTATGTCTATGTCTATGTCTATGTCTATGTCTATGTCTTTGTCTATGTCTATGTCTATGTCTATGTCTATGTCTATGTCTATGTCTATGTCTATGCCTATGTCTTTTTTTTTTTTTTTTTTTTATAGAGGTGCGAAAAAAAAATCTTCATAAGACACCGCCATCGTTGATACTCCGCTATCCATCCTACAGCAGACAACGACGGACGGCAGTGTGGAGATTTTTACCCACTAAAAAAAAAACACTCCTCTCCCCTCTCCCCGCAGATGGTACGGAGAGGACCGGATTGGAACCGCGTTAGCATTACATCAATCCAGTCCGTGCTGCGCCTTGCGACGCCTGCTTCCGACTACTGGTCCTTTTCTATGATTTTATCCTTCAGAAGATGCTGTGCATAAGCTGCTACAGCTGACCAGTTTTCTTCTTGTTTCATCATATAGGTCACAAGACTTGAGGGGGTGAGCCTGGTGCCTATAATGTGCTCAGCATTGTTGCGATAGTCCTTCCACCGAGCACATTCAAAGAACGTGTGCTCAGCGTCGTCGATTTTTTCTGGACAGTATTTGCACATTGGCGTGCTATGCAGGCCCATCTTAAAAAGATACGCATTAAACTGTCCATGTTCTGTCAGTAGCTGGGTCAGAAAGAAATCTGTGTCGCCGTATTGTCGAGAGAGCCAGGCGCTAATGTTCGGGATCAGGCGCGCCGTCCATCTGCCCGTCTCTCCTGACGTCCACCGATTTTGCCACTTTTGTAACGTTTCATTTTTAATTCTCGACCTTGTTTCTGTGGAATTTCCGCACCTAATTTAGCGTCGTAGAGTTTTACTCTCTCGATAGCTAGCAAGTCAATCGGTGTGGCTCCTGTATTACCAGTACGGCTGCTTCTGAGACCGTGCGATAGGCACAGGTAACTCTCAGAGCTCCTCGTCTTTGCACTGCCGCTATTTTGCGCCGATAAGTCTTTTGCTGGAGGATATCCGCCCATATTTCCGCTCCGTATAGCAATACAGAATGGACTACCTCAAGCAAGACTCGTCGCTTTCGGGTTCGTGGTCCCATGCAGTTAGCCATGTTCCATGACTATGTCTATGTCTATGTCTATGTCTATGTCTATGTCTATGTCTATGTCTATGTCTATGTCTATGTCTATGTCTATGTCTTTTTTTTTTTAATATAGAGAAAAACCTCCTCTCCTCATTTCTCCGCATATGATCACGGGGAAGACTGGGTCGGAACCGCGTTAGCATTACTTCAACCCAGTCCGTGTTGCGTCACGTGACGTTAGCTCCTAAGTTTATTGGTCCCTCTCGGCGATTTTTGCTGTCAAGAGGCGCCGTGCATAAGCTGCTACCTCGTCCTAGTTTTCCTTGCTTTGCAGCATGGTATTTACAATGTTCTGGGAATTAAGGGCCCTTCCCAGGGACAATTCGGTGTCAGCCCTGAAGTTCTTCCAGCGCGTGCACTTAAAAAAGGTGTGCTCAGCATCGTCGGCTTTTTCCGGACAGTATTTGCACGTCGGTGATGTGTGCAAACCGAACCTGAAGAGATATGCATTGAACGAGCCATGACCCGTCATCATCTGAGTTAGAAAGAAGTCTATTTCGCCATGTTTCCTGGCGAGCCAGGCCTATTAGGGATCAGACGTGCTGTCCATCTACCACGATCAGACGCCTGCCACCTTACTTTCCATTCCTTCAGGGTGTTCTTTCTCACCATTGCCCTCGCTTAGCTGGCATTGAGGCCTCCTTTTTTGAGGTTATACAACCTGGCCCTTTCGATCGCCAAAAGGTCTATAGGCGGAGCTCCAGCTATAACAAGCACTGCGTCTTCGGAAACTGTGCGATAGGCACAAACCACTCTAAGTGCTCCTCGCCGCTGTACTGCTGCCAGTTTCTTACGATACGTCTTCTGTTGTAATGTATGCGCCCAGATTTCCGCTCCGTAAAGCAGGACTGAGTGAACCACCTCCAGGAGAGCTCTCCTCTTTTTGGCACGTGGGCCGATAGTATTGGCCATGATTCTCGATAGACTAGATACAGTCTTGCTAGCCCTTGTACACGTGCGTTCCAAGTGTTCACGGAATGTCAGCTTTGCATCTAACTGAACGCCCAAATAGCGGACTGACTTTGTAGACGTCAGTGTTAGTCCGTCGATGATTGTACTAAACGGTTCTGGGAACCATTTTTGGCGTGTTAGGACTAGTGTTAGAAGTATCGAGGCAAAAGATCGATATTGAGTACTTTAAAAAGTATCTAATCAAAATATCGATGCCAAAAAAATTTCATGGCGAAAGTATCGATAGTACTCAATATCGAATTTTGAATACTCTTCATAAAAATCAAACATAAGTGCAACAAAGATCGAAAACTCATTAAATATCATATCACAATATTAGAATGAATTCTATTGCTTGTATCTGATGTGTTAAATCAGAATCAATTTCAATATTGTAAAATTTTAACTGTAATTTTCCAATACTAATTTCAAATTCTATAATTTTTCCACAAAAAAGACAAGTTATAATAGTTGAGTATTTCTGATTAAAACAATATAATAGTCTGATACTATATTCAAAAAACAATACTTTTTAAGTATTTTTGAGTACAATAATATTTTTAATACTTTTAAGTAAAATAATATTTTATAATTGTTAAATATTTTTATATGAATAATTTTAGCGAGCATTCAACTTTAAAAATCCGTTACATGTTTACATAAAAGTGCAATATAAACCTCTTTGGAAAGCAATAAACATTCAGTTTAATGACGGTCAAGATAATATTTCGACACTTGTAGAAAAACATCCCTTCGGAGCGATGGGATTTAAAGTTTAAATTTAAAGTTTGTGTATGTTCTACAAGAAACTCAATTATTTGAAATAATCATACTTTGATTGTTGAATATGTTATTATAAAACATTTAAAATACTTTAAAAATCATCTTTATGTGTGGTCATATCCATCTTGGGTTTTAGAGCAATAAATTCTGAGACTAATGACCCTTCGGGATCATTTTTTGACACTTCTTTGAACAATTATGACCACCTAGAGAGACTATTGCTTTGCGTTTGGCAATGAGTGGTGTTAATAGTTGGTCGATGAGTGGTGTTAATAGTTGGTCGATGAGTGGTGTTCATAGATTACGCTGTCGATTCTTTTTGAGTACTATCGACGTAAAGAATCGATATTGGCAAATAGATCGAGCTAAAAAATCGATAGCAAAAGTACTCACTATCGACCGCAAAATATCGATATTTACTCAGTACTCGATATTTCGTTCTAACACTAGTTAGGACTACCATCTCCGTTTTCTCTTTGGCTAGCTTCAGATGGTGCTGGTCCAACCAGGCCGCGACGGCTTCGATGGTGAAATCGACCAGTACCTCGGCCTCTTCAACGCTGTCTGCCACAATAGTAGCTGCGACATCATCCGCAAACCCTGTGAGATGCACCTGCGGGGGTAAGGGAATTTCGAACAGCTCGTCATAGTCAGCGTTCCACAGATCAGGTCCCATAACCGAACCCTGTGGTGCACCAGCTGTTATCTTGCGGCTCACTGTTCCCTCAGTGGTTTCAACGATGAGTACTCGATCGTCCAGGTAGCTGTCTACCATTGTCAAGATGTCATCTTTCACCCGGAATCTCTTCTCCAGCGCCTCCAGTATATCCTTCCACGATGCGCTGTTGAAAGCATTCTTCACGTCCAACGTGAGAAGTATACAAACTTTCCTAGACTTTAGGCTGCCAGCCCACGACTTTGTTGCGGTTTCTACAACTTCTTTGATTGCATCGATGGTTGATCGCCCTTTCCGGAAGCCGTACTGGCTTGAGGAGAAACCTCCGGAGGATTCAACATCTTTTCGAAGTCTGGCTTTGATAAGTTTTTCAAGCAGCTTCGCAGTTATATCCAGCATACACAGTGGTCTGTATGATGAAGCTGTTATCGGAGGTCCCTTTCCTCTGTCGAGAAGGACGAGTCTTTGTCGTTTCCAGACAGAAGGGAACGTTCCGGTCACAAGGCATGCATTGTAAGCATTCAACAGGATGTAAGGAAATTACTGTGCAATGAGCTTAATCACTTGTGTTGGAATACCGTCAGGGCCGGGTGCTTTCCCTAGTTTCAGGGTTTTTGCTGCGGTTTGCAGTTCCGAAACAGTGAACTGCAACACATTGGTGGTGTTCTTGTAGCGACTCTTCTTCCGCGCTGGGTGGTTTGGGAAGAGCTCAGTAACAATCTGGTTCATCATAGCCGGGCTTTTTGGCGGCTCTCGTAAGGTTCTACCCAATCCTTTTGCGACTATATGGTAGGCTTTGCCCCAGACATCGTTATTGAGGTCGTTGCAAATTTCTGCCCACAGCTTGCCTTTACTGGACTTGATGGCTCTATTGAGCTCCTTCTTGGCCGCCTTGTACTCATTGGAGTAGTAGGTCTGAGCTGGGGAGTGCTTAGCAGCTCTTGTTGCTCGTCGTCGGAGTTGGTGACATTTTTTTCTCAGCTCTGCGATTTCGCATGTCCACCAATATGCTGGCCGGCGCAAGTCCTGTGTTTTACGACGTGGCATAGAAGCATTGCATGCTGCGGTTATAATCTTCATCGTTTTTGTTACAATGTTTTCCGTCTCGCTGCTGTTAGTTGGGAACGGATGTGATTCGAGTGTCACCCACCCCCGCGTGAGGGATTTTCGTAGAGCATCAATGTCCGACTTCCTGGTATTCCAGCTGCATCTTTCGTAATCTCGGTGTACGTGGTGGGTAGTCTCTTCTATCCAGTAGATGATGGATTGATGATCACTTCCAGTGTATTCCTCGGAGACCTTCCAGTCCTGGATTCTGCTGGCAATTTTTGGAGTCGCCAGAGTAATATCGAGAATTGACTCGCGATAACCAGGTCTTCTAAATGTCGACGTCACTCCAATATTCAGGACTGTAAGATCGAGCCTCGCTGCCATGTCCGTAACTTCGTTTCCTTTGGTGTCTGAGAAATCTGCGCCCCATTCCACAGACTTAGCATTGAAGTCTCCAGCTATTAAGACTTCGCCATTAAATCCACAGATGGTGTTCTCGATGCTGGTCAGCTTCTGGCGGAACACGCTGATTCCTTCGTTGGGAGATAAATATACGCTCATGATATACATTTCAGGGGTTTTTATCCAGACATAATCATCCCCAGATCCGGTATCTACGGGAATAATCTTCCGAGTCACTAACCAGATAGCTGCTGTACTCGTCTTATCCACGTACCATGATTTAACAAGGGCGCTCTGGTATTGTTCGCTGATTATGCAGACGTCAATTTTGTCCTCAGCTACGCGCTGGTAAAGTAGGTTCTGCGCAAGCGAACATCTATTCAAGTTTCCTTGAAGTATTCGTGTCATTTCTGCGCTTTCGTCGCTTCCGCTAGGGCGGCTCTGTATACATTACATGCACCCGAACCGGAGATATGGCACACGCTATCTTTGTCTTTGAAAGCATTTTGGTTGTTTCGTGCAGTCTGCTGATTTGTGGTTCTCGCCACCGCACTTATAGCAGCGTTTGCTCCGATCTGGTCCTTTACAGTAGCGAGACTGGTGTCCAAATCCGAGACATTTGAAGCACCGAGGTACTTTTGCCACTAATCAAATGCGACAATTCACCCATCCGATCTTGATGCGGGCCTGTTCGAGGGCCTTCATAGCACTAGCCTCATCGATCTCGCAGAAGGCTGCCCGTTGACCACTAGGGGTAACCTTAGTTAGGTTCACGCGCCTTATCTCAAGGTTTTCTTTGTAATCTCTCGTTAATGCTCCCCGGATTTCGGCTTCGGTAGACACTCCGTCCAGGTCAAGTATTTCGATGGTGGTCATCGGCGTCAATCGCTTGACCGTTCCACAGCCGCCTACCGCCGTTTTAATTGCTTCCGTGAAAGCTATGTCATCATTGGTCTTTTTGCTAATCTCTAGCAATACTCCGCCCTCCTTTGTTTGCCGTATGGACTTAATGTTCGCTCCGCTTTCTTCGGGGTTTACCTTGCCTTTTATGTTCTTTAGCAAGTCAGCGTAGGTTTGTCCAGCCGAAGGCTTTATGAGGATTGCCTTGGTCCGAGCTTTTTTCCGCCTTGTTTTCTGAAGCACTTTCACGGGGCCATCCTTACGCCCGTTGCCTTCTTGACTCGCTTTAGCCGTTCGTTTTTGCGCACCGTTCTCGCGCGGTTCTGGAGCCTTCTTCTTTTTCCGGTCAACTAATTTCCATTCGCCCTCTTGTGTGGGCTTTTTGGTTTGACGTTCAGTGGATAAGATCGGGCTTGGCGAAGATAATTGCCTTTTTTTGGGATCTTTTAGCACTTTGCTTGGTATGGGTGTGCACGGCGGCGCAGTTGTCGCCATCCCTGGTGATGTTTGAGTCGTCGTCGCAACTCGTTCCATTGGTTTTTCGAGCGTGGTAGAGAGATCACTCAGTGTCAGGTTGTACGCCGTACTGATTGAACCTGCTAGACGTCTTATGTCACCGTGGACATTTGTCTTCTTTTGGATGAAATCCAGCAGTTCATGAATCTTTTCACCCAAGCGTTCAACGGGAGATGGGCGACCGCTACCAATCGGAGCTGAATGAAGTCTGCCTCGGTTTGTGCGCACTGGCAGACCCTCGTCAGTTGCGTGTGTATCCACTTCCATGGTGGCAGTTTTTGTAAATTTTTCCTTATTTATTTCCATGCTATTAAAAGTACCAGCGCATCGTACGCAGAGGGGCGGGTTGTTTTAACTGGGAGCGGGTGTACCCTCGAAGATGATACTTCTACCCCAGTTCCCTGAGGCCCAGTCAACACTTAGCCATGTCCCGGAAAACACGGACGGACCAGACTCGCCCGGGGCGGTGCAGATTCCGA
>NW_020538040.1:119545084-119595084 GCF_003426905.1 Ctenocephalides felis
GTATAAATTTGGTTTACATTCCTAAGGTTTCCGTATCAATGTTCACCCGTTAGAGGGCGACGCGGCGCTTACGCGCTTCGATATTTTGTCTCTATGCAGTTAAAGCAGTACGATTGCTTTGAAAGAAAGTTCAAAATTTTCAAAATATGTCAAAATAAAAAAAACATTTTTATTTCAAAAATTTTTTTTTTTAAGAAAAAGTAATGTTTTGTCAAATTTATATGTAGTTTCTCAAAAATCTAATTATTTCGAAGATTTTTTTTTTTCAAAAATGTTGATAGTTTTCAAAAAATAACATTTTTTGGTACGGGAAGTTCCAGCAATTTGCCGTAAGGCACGATGCCATGCGCCCCACTAATTTATGCTTTTTTTACACTACATGACTTGCAATTTTAAAAGTCTCTGCTAGAACACTACTACTATGAAAATAAATAAGAATTACTACTATGAAAATAAAAAAAAGAATTTATATGGCAATAATTAGATCCGCAATGATATATGCTTCCCCTATTTGGTGTATGACAAACAAACATAATATTAAGAAACTACAATCAGTACAAAATGTTTCATTAAGATTTGTTATAGGTCAAGCAAGGAATTCGTATATTAGCACAAAATTCCTACATGATTCCACTAATGTACCATTAGTGAGAGATTTTATAACAATTATCTCTGAAAGATTTTATACTAATTGTTTATTTAACTTTACTCCTAATATATGTAATATTGGATCGAACGACAATACATATTGGTACAATAAGTACAAGCTACCATCATCAATAAAAAGATAATCAAGTATAAAATATGACAGAGATCAAATTACTCTCAAACTATTCCCACAGCATATGTTATTAGTCTTTTGACTATATTCCAATCATATATGTAATATGTATTCTTTTTGTTATTATTATTGTAAATATGGTTTTTAGTGATTATTTTTACCATGATTAAAAAATTATTTATAGGTTAATTTAATTTTTATTAGTTAGTATTAAATATAAGTTTATGTATTTATATCTTAGGATAGTTATACATGTTTATTAAATTGTATAGAATTATGTATGTATAATCTAATATAAATGAAATAAATAAATCTTTAAAAACTAAAACTACTATGAAAATTTCACATGCATTTACTGCAATGAAACGCTGGTACACTGAAATACAAACTATCATCAGAACTAGAAAGGTCAGCCGTTGGGTTACTTTCTAAATGCCATATGCAAAAACTAACAAAGGAATATTGATAAGCTATAACTAAATGTTTTCGCGAGCTACCAAATTATAATTTATAAAGTAATAATAAAAATAAATTAAAGCTTACTAAAATCTATTAATATAATAATGATGAACAACCAGGAGCACAAACAATATAAGCTAGATAACACATACGTGAATTTATGTTTTATTTGTAAAAAGCAACAAATACATAGCATTTTAACAGTTTTTACTATCAATTTATATAAACATAGGACCGTGACATAGTGTTGTTGTAACATTTATAATTTATAAGAGAGAGGGCAACCATAATATTTTCATCAAAAAATGATACTATAAGTAATATAGCATTGTATCAGATTCTTGTAAGATGCTGTTTTGTTGTCTTTAATTATTTTAATTAAGGAAGTTATGAAATTGTTTATAAAAATTTGATTTGCCTTAAAAAGTAAACATCTAGTAAAAAAGAGGATTGTAAAGATTCTAACTGTGATATAACAGAAAGGAAGAACAGTCCGAGTTTGCCTTATAGCATCAGAAACTCTGTATTCTTCAAAAATACTTTATTATTATCATTAGTTTACGTTTTTGTACTATTATTGTGCGATGTATTTAAGATTTTTAACTTTCCATAGGGCAAGTTATAGTAATCGCAAAAAAATCGGAAATGCAAATTTTTATATATCTTGACGTTTCAAAATCTTCTGAACATTTTGGCATTCCTTAGAAAAAAATGGATGTATGTGTGTGTGCGTGTATGTGTGTGTGTACGGATACAAATTTTTATATCTTCGTAATTTCGTATTGATACGGAGACGTGCTGATTAGTTTTGGCAAAGGCAGGTCTAGCCGTTCCGAAGATATGGGGCAAAAAGTGCCATATACGGTAACTCAGCTTTTAAGAGAACGGAGCGTCGGATTTGAATAATTCAAAAAACATTTAACTTGTATTAACAAGATGAAGAACTGATCAAATTTTCGTGAAAGCAGGTCTAGCATATTTTGAAATAAATTTTTTCAAAAAGTCTTTTTTTTTTCAAAAAAAGTAAATTTTTGTCAAAAATGTATAGTTTTTTAAAAATCTAATTTTTTCAGAGTAATTATTTTTCAAAAATGTTAATCATTTAAAAAAGAAGTAATTTTTGATACGAAAATTTCCAGCAATTTGCCTTAAGGCACGATTCCATGCGCTCCACTAGTTTATTTTTTTTAAATTTTTATAAAAAAAATGGTTAAATATCAAACAATTTTACGGATTCTAATTCTAATCCCAGCGAAAGTACTAAACATCACTTATAATACTTCAAATATTTATATTTGAAGTATTATTTTAAATCTATTTGAAAATATTCAATAATTCTCGAAAAATTCATTAGGGTACGGAATTCATTTATTCATTAGGGACTGGGTTAGTAACAACATGATTCCGGTAACCTGAGAGTTTCGCCGTATAGCGTCTCAGCAACGGTTGCCTGAAGTTCCTCTTTCTACGCTGATTGAATCACAAGCATGACTATCGGTAATACCTCAGTCCAACGTTCAGTGTTATGACATTTTTTTTTTTTTTTTTTATTATTTTTATTTTGGATTGAATTTACATTTGTCCAATGGACATTAGGTAAATTTTATGGATAACAAAATAACAAAGAAGCTGTCTGCAAAATAAACTATTGAATGCTTGAGAGAGTGCACAGTTACAATCTCTCCTAATTTAAGAAAAGATTATGATCTAGATTGACTTGGGATGCCAGTTAGGTCCAAAGGCGTTTTCCTTTTTAATCTTTTGGTGTAGTTTGCTGAGATGAGTGCCTTGGCGAGCCCGTTGGGATGGTTCTCCAGTCGGTGACTGTGCTTGATGGCGTATCTTGTAATTTCTTCTTCTACCGTATGCAAGCCCGTGTCCTGGTGGAGCAGCCATACCGGTACATATTTTGGGGCGTTCAGGATGATCCTTAGTATCTTATTTTGAAACTTTTGAATAATTTTTGTATTGCACTTAAATGTTGTCCCCCAAAGTGCAATCCCGTAGGTCCATATGGGTTTTAGGATAACTTTGTAGATCAATAGTTTGTTGTATGTAGTTAGTTGAGATTTTCTACCTAGTAGCCAATAAAAGCTCTTGAATTTTTCTTCCAGTTGTTTTTTTTTCTTCTGAATGTGTGTTTTCCAATTAAGTTTCCGATATATACCCAGGTATTTAACGGCAACTGCTTGTGGTATCTGTTCTCCATTAATAAATATCGGTGGGCAAGTATCTTTCCTCAGTGTGAAAGTGATGTGGACTGATTTTTGGTTGTTGATTCTTAATCTCCAGATTTTGTGCCAAGTTTCAATCATTAGAATGTGACGCTGCAAAAGTTCGGATGCTATTTTAGGGTCTTCATGCTTGGACGGGATGCATATGTCATCTGCAAACGTAGCAATTTCAGTGTCTGGGGAAAATGGCATGTCGTAGGTAAATATGAGGAATAAAACAGGACCTAGCACGCTACCTTGGGGAACGCCAGAGTTAATGTTTCTGAGGGATGAGGTTTGGTTTGCCAGGCTAATGTAGAATTTCCTCTCAGTAAGATAGGATTTTAATATTGCGAATAGTTGTGCTGGTAGAATATTCTTTAATTTATGAAGTAGTCCGGCATGTCAAACCTTGTCAAAGGCTTGGGATATATCAAGAAAGCAGGCTGAGCAGTACCTCTTTTCATGTATTGTAGCATTTATCTGTTCAACAATTCTGTGTGTTTGTTCTGTAGTGGAATGTAGCTTTCTAAAACCAAATTGATAGTCTGGAATTATAGATTTGTCATGGAGTATTGTTAGAACTTTTTTGAGCAAAAGTTTTTCAAATATTTTAGAGAGGGTTGAAAGTAAATTTATTGGTCGGTATGACTTCAGAAGAGAAGGATCCTTATCTGTTTTGGGAATGAGAATTATTTTGGCTATTTTCCACGCCTTAGGAAACACTTTTAATCTTAGGAGAGAGTTGAACAGAATTGTTATGTACCTCAGAGTTTTTGGTGGGAGCTGTTTCAGGATTTGGATTGATATAAGATCGTGACCAGGAGATTTACCTGTTCTTGAGACTATTTCACGATTTCATGTTTGACTTCTGATTCCAGGAAGCGAAGTTGAGTACACTCTTGGTTAGAAAAGTTTTCGAGCTGTATTTCATCAGTGGTTTGCTCCTCCTGGAAGCAGTTTTGCGGAAATGGTTGAAATACGTTTTCGAAGAAATCTGCAAATAAATCGACCTTTTCTTGATGACTTTTTGCCCAGGAGTTATCATTTTTTCTAATAGGGATTACCGGGAGTATAGGTTGTTTGAAATGTTTAGTAGCTTTCCATATAGAGTAATTCGTGTCCTTAGTAGCCGTCAGGTCTTTGATTCTTTTTTCAAGTACGTTGTTGTTGTATTCTTTCAGTAATCTTTTTACTTCTTTACAGGCGCTGTTCAATCTTGTTTTATCTTGAGGAGATCTTGATGTTTGCCATATTTTTCGGAGTCTTCTTTTAATCGCAATACGTTGTTTGATGTACAGAGGATAGTTGAGCTCATTACTGGTTGTAATTGAAGAAGTGCTATTTAGTGCAGATTGATGTAGTGTTTCGGTGAGATGATTTACCGCGTTATTCATGTCGTTTTCTGACTTTAATAACATATTACAATTTAAGTTGATATCAAGCAGTTCTCTAAATTTGTTCCAGTCTGTGAATTTGTTGGTCAGGTAAGGTTTTATGAAAATCGGTGGTTGTTTACAAAAAATGGTTAGTATAACAGGAGAGTGGTCAGAGCTCAAATCTAAGCTATTTTGCGATTTCATATTACTGATTGTTATTCCTTTGGTTATGTAGAAGTCTAACAGATCCGGATTTCTGTTCGGGTCGCTCGGCCAATAAGTTGGTTCACCGGTTGAGATCGGGATTAGATTGTTAGTGAGTATGGAGCTGCAGAGTTCACGCCCTCTAGGATTGGTAAGTCTTGATCCCCAATATGGATGTTTCGCATTATAGTCACCTCCAACTATAAACTTATTTCCTAGAGCACTGAAAAAAAATGTCGAAGTATTGTTTAAATATTTTATGTTTTGGGGGGCAGTAAATGGCAGAAATTGTGATTCTATTTTGAGGAAAATCAATAGAAATGTTCGTGGCTTGTAGAAAATCATTGCAGTGTGGATCTAACAGAGAATGTTTGATTTTAGACTTTATTATGATGGCTGTTCCACCATGTGGTTTGTCGTCCGGATGTCTAGTACTGTATGTTGTATAATGTGGAATGTTGAGGTAGCTTTTGCTAGTAAAATGTGTTTCACTAATTAGCATTATGTCAATATCGTTATGACGAAGAAATTGTTTTACTACTTGGTGGTGCTGCGCAAGACCGTTGGCGTTCCATGTACATAGTTTGTAGTATAAGGCCATCATTTTCTCAAAGGTAGAAGGTTTGTCAAAATGTTCAGCATAGTGCTCATTTGGCTCATGAGTGTTTTCATCATATCTTTTAGTTCTTGCATGTCTGTTTGTTGGTTACTTAGTAATTATTTGCTGTTGATTGTCTGTCGACAGTCCTCCTTGGTTGTCCCTGTGGTTTCTGTTGCTGTTTATGCTTCTAGAAGTAGCATATGAGAAGGAAACGTTTGGACGGACGAAAGGTTGAGAATTGTTCCTAGGTTGGGCGGGTTGTATTTGCCTCAGGGGAGGAAATCTGCGTCGTCTTTCTTCTTTATAAATGGTGCACCCTCTATAGCTGGCTGGGTGATTACCAGAACAGAGAGCACATTTAACGCCGGCGTTGACTAGGTCCTTCCAGGGGCAATCTTTTGTTAGATGCTCTTTGTCACATTTTACGCAGCGAGCGATGCGTGAACAATAATTTTTCGTGTGTCCAAGATTTTGGCATCTTGTACACTGCGGGACTTCTCTTCTATGGCGCATAGCTTCTATAGTAACTTTTGTTCTGTAGAGGTATTCGATGGAGTAAAAATCTTTATTATTATTGCTTTGCTCAAGTTCCACTACAAAATAGTTAAGTGGAGCTTTTGTAACTCTGTATTTCATTGAGTAGATGCGTACGACCTTGTGATCGAGTGTAGTAATTTCTCCTGTAAGTGTTTCGATGTCAGTGCTATGGTGCAAATTTTTCACCACTACTTTAAATGTTCGCTTACACTTCGCTTGATAGGAGTGTAGTTGTGTGCCCTTTTCGCGTAGCAGCTTTAAAACTATATTGTAGACGTGAGCATCTTTGGTATTAATTTTGACTTGATCATTTCCTACTATTTTGTCATAGCGGCAACTTCCATAACATTGTGACTTGGTTCTAAATTGCTATGTTCCATTGTTATATTTTGGCTAATTTCACTAGGCATATTCAGTTTAAGTTGTTTTTTTTTTTTCAATTTTATTGATAGTACCAGATTTTAAAATTTCTGGAATAATGTCAATATTTTTTTTTATATTTTTGTCGGCATTTTTGCTAATGCTAGGTTTGATTTTATGTTTAATTTTTGAGTTTCTTAATGATTTTTTTTCACTTATAATTTTGTTAACCGAATAATCTGCATTGTTTGTGTTATATAATGTTTGTATTGCGCTCGATACGCAAGCACCGATTTCGCCGGGTCGGGTCCCGTTAATCTCGGAATTATTTACCTGCCCGTAGGCAGCGTCACTCATGTCACTAACACTTTTAATTTAACTTAAATTAAACTCAATTGAGTTAATTTTTGATAGATGGAAAATTAAATTCACTTGCGTGTACCCACAAGGGGCACATGGCGGTTTTAGATATCTACACTGCACAGGTATAATATGTTTATTATTATTTGACTACAAGTAGGCTGACTTGTTATTATGTTATACTGATAACACTCTGCTATGTGTACAGTTCGACTGTCGGTAATCGAATGTATTGTATAATAAATGTTATGACATCTTATTGCGGCCTTTAGATGTTTATGAAATCGTTTGACAATTATGTTGAGTGTCATGTGATTTGTTGTTATCCTAAAGTGTGTAGTTTCAATTAACCGGTTGAGCTGCTCGAATAGACGTGATTCAAACTGTCTGCCCAGGTCTGATGTAATTCTTAGCTGAGCTTCCAATCTCGTAATCCAATTTGAGAAGAATGCTCTTGCCACTGTAGCTTCTCAATTTACTACAGGGATTGGTCAGGCCAACGCGAAAAACGTTTTACACATGTTAAACAATTGCAAAATTTTTATCCCGGCAATGTAAATACTACTGAACACATAACAATGTGTCTACTAATTTTTGAACGCCAATAACAACAAATAGCTGCGTGTCCACTGTAGACAATCCTTTCTAATTGAAGACATACAGAGTATTGTGTTATCAATCTAATTGATGCATTCACAACAGATGCTATTGAATACAGTACGGCAAAATTTTGTTGATATCACCGGTAAAAAGGTTGATTGAGGTATATCGCATAACAATGATGTTCTCAATTCGTTATTAAATATTATTTTCAATTTTAGAGAATAGTCATACAGTTGTGTCATGTTGACATTCTTATGTTGATCATCTGTATTCGCCCTAAAATTTAAATTACATTTGTTAATTATCTCGATACAAGATAATACATCTGATACGACGTTATTTTGACTCGATATATGTCTGATGTAAGTCGAAAATTGACTCACCAAATCAATGTAGCAAAACTGTTACAGCGTATACTGGCTTTCTTGTTTTTAAAACGCGTAAGACATGGTTTAATGATCGGTACATATAACAAGTTATCTTTCCTTTATCATGTGTCCAAAATATTTCACGGGGTCCTAAATTGCAAGCAGTTCCCAGTCGTATGTCGCATACTATCTTTTTGTTGTTTTTAATTTTCTTTATAAAAAGACTAATGGGCCCTGAAAGGTTTATGCTGCATTGCGCAAACCAAATGTCATAAACAGAATTTTGTATAGCTCAAATGGCGTAGTGATTGTTGCCATTGCGATATCCTCTTTAATTATTAGGATTTTCTTGTAGAATTTTGCCAAAACAATAATTAAAAATTATTACTTTACCACATAATCATGGATACGCAAGCACCGATTTCGCCGGGTCGGGTCCTGTTAATCTCGGAATTATTTACCTGCCCGTAGGCAGCGTCACTCATGTCACTAACACTTTTAATTTCACTTAAATTAAACTCAATTGAGTTAATTTTTGATAGATGGAAAATTAAATTCACTTGCGTGTACCCACAAGGGGCACATGGCGGTTTTAGATATCTACACTGCACAGGTATAATATGTTTATTATTATTTGACTACAAGAAGACTGACTTGTTATTATGTTATACTGATAACACTCTGCGATGTGTACAGTTTGACTGTCGGTAATCGAATGTATTGTATAATAAATGTTATGACATCTTATTGCGGCCTTTAGATGTTTATGAAATCGTTTGACAGTTTTGTTGGGTGTCATGTGATTTGTTGTTATCCTAAAGCGTGTAGTTTCAATTAACCAGTTAACTGCTCGAATAGACGTGATTCAAACTGTCTGCCCAGGTCTGATGTAATTTTTAGCTGAGCTTCCAATCTCGCAATCCAATTTGTGAAGAATGCTCTTGCCACTGTAGCTTCTCAATTTACTACAGGGATTGGTCAGGCCAACGGGAAAAACGTTTTACACATGTTAAACAATTACAAAATTCTTATCCCGGCAATGTAAATACTACTGAACACATAACAATGTGTCTACTGATTTTTGAACGCCAATAACAACAAACAGCTGCGTGTCCACTGTAGACAATCCTTTCTAATTGAAGACATACAGAGTATTGTGTTATCAATCTAATTGATGCATTTACAACATATGCTATTGAATAAAGTACGGCGAAATTTTGTTGGTATCACCGGTAAAAAGGTTGATTGAGGTATATCGCATGACAATGATGTTCTCAATTCGTCATTAAATATTATTTTCAATTTTAGAGAATTGTCATACAGTTGTGTCATGTTGACATTCTTATGTTGATCATCTGTAATCGCCCTAAAATCTAAATTACACTTGTTAATTATCTCGATACAAGATAATACATCTGATACGACGTTATTTTGACTCGATATATGTCTGATGTAAGTCAAAAATTGACTCACCAAATCAATGTAGCAAAACTGTCTCAGCGTATACTGGCTTTCTTGTTTTTAAAACGCATAAGACATGGTTTAATGATCGGTACATATAACAAATTATCTTTCCTTTATCATGTGTTCAAAATATTTCACGGCGTCCTAAATTGCAAGCAGTTCCCAGTCGTATGTCGCATACTATCTTTTTGTTGTTTTTAATTTTCTTTATAAAAAGACTAATGAGCCCTTTTACCGGTGATACCAACAAAATTTCGTCGTACTATATTCAATAGCATCTGTTGTGAATGCATCAGTTAGATTGATAACACAATACTCTGTATGTCTTCAATTAGAAATGATTGTCTACAGTGGACACGCAGCTGTTTGTTGTTGTTGGCATTCAAAAATTAGTAGACACATTGTTATGTGTTCAGTAGTATTTACATTGCCGGGATAAGAATTTTGTAATTGTTTAACATGTGTAAAACGTTTTTCGCGTTGGCCTGACCAATCCCTGTAGTAAATTGAGAAGCTACAGTGGCAAGAGCATTCTTCTCAAATTGGATTGCGAGATTGGAAGCTCAGCTAAGAATTACATCAGACCTGGGCAGACAGTTTGAATCACGTCTATTCGAGCAGCTCAACCGGTTAATTGAAACTACACACTTTAGGATAACAACAAATCACATGACACCCAACAAAATTGTCAAACGATTTCATAAACATCTAAAGGCCGCAATAAGATGTCATAACACTGAACGTTGGACTGAGGTATTACCGAGAGTCATGCTTGTGATTCAATCAGCGTAGAAAGAGGAACTTCAGGCAACCGTTGCTGAGATGCTATACGGCGAAACTCCCAGGTTACCGGAAATCATGTTGTTACTAACCCAAGAAACCAGTCCCTAATGGATAAATGAATTCCGTACCCTAATGAATTTTTCGAGAATTATTGAATATTTTCAAATAGATTATTATAAATATTTATTATTTTATTTATTTATTGTTTTGTCAATCAAGACTTAAAAAGTCTTATAATACAAAATTGCTTATTTAGGTAATAAAGAGAACAATAATATAAAGTAAACAGTATACATAATAAGAAATAATAATTAAGAAACTAAAGGAAAATTATAAAGTGAAGTAAGAAATAAAAATATAAATTAAACAAAAATGGCGTGGTGAAAGGTGTTGCCGACTTAAATTCGCCGGAACACGCATTTGTTCATTGCAGCGGTAGATCGACGGGCCATTTCCTTTTCAGGCGTCTAGTGGGTCTGGGCAACATTTTGATGGTTGGATTTGCGTGGACTTGTAGTTTGTTGTTGTAGGCTAAGCTTCTTGATATTATTTGTTCATGAACTGTTCTGATATTTAAATCCTTATGTAGGCAGAAGTTGGTGATATACCACGGTGCATTTGTCAGTAAACGTAAGATTTTGTTTTGACACCTCTGGATGATGTTGATGTTGGATTTACTGGCACATCCCCAAAGTTCTATGCCAAAAGTCCAGATGGGGATGATAGCCGTTTTGTAGATGAGGATTTTATTCTCAAGTGATAAATTACTTCTTCTGCCTACCAGCCAATACAGATCTTTTATTCTCAGTTGAATTTGTTTTTTCTTGTTGAGTATATGCTCCCTCCAGTTTAATTTAGTGTCGAGGTGCATACCTAAATATTTTACACTGCTGCAATTCGGAATTATTGAATTATTGAGGCGGACAGGAGGACTATTGTGCTTTCTCAAAGAAAAAATAATGTGTTGAGATTTGTCGGTGTTGATCGAGATCTTCCATTTGTGGAGCCAGGATTCTAGTGAAGTAAGGTAATTTTGGATTTTATCAGTGGCAATTGTAATGTCCATGTTGTTCGAGATTATTGCTACGTCATCGGCGTATGTGCAAATCATCAAATCTTCATCAGTAGGTAAATCTCTTGTGTAAAGAATGTAAAGTAGTGGACTCAGGACGCTGCCCTGTGGAACACCACATTCTATGTGGCGTGTGCTTGAATAGTCACCTTTAACTCTTACGCGAAATTTTCTATTACACAAAAAGGAGTATAGAATGTTGAAGTAATTGGGAAAAGTAGTTTGTATTTTAGAAAGGAGTCCTGTGTGTGATACTTTGTCGAAAGCTTGACTTACGTCAAGAAATACTGCTACTGCATGTTTTTTATGATTCAAAGCATCCAGAATATAGGTGACTGTTCTATTACATTGTTGGGTTGTTGAGTGGTCCTTTCTGAATCCAAATTGGTGGTTTGGGATCCATTTTTCACCTGGATGATCTTCGCCTAGTCTGAGTAAAATTAGTCTTTCGAGAATCTTAGATAAAACTGGTAAAAGACTAATTGGTCGGTACGAACTGGCATGATGCGGATCTTTATTTTTCTTAGGAATCATTATTATTTCTCCAGTTTTCCAAGCTGTAGGCCAATAGTTGAATTCAAGAATTGCATTGTAAATATTGGTTAAAAATATTATAGAGTTTTTTGGCAATTCTTTTAGCATTTTTGGAGTGATATTGTCGATGCCAGGGGAAGACTTGTTTTTTAATTTTCTGATTGTGCAAGCAACATCATTTGGAGAAAAATGTTTTATTCGTTTTATTGAGTCGATATTTGATTGCCACGAATTATTGCAGACTGGACCTAGGGACAGATTTGTGTCGGTAAAAATATTTTGCAAGTGATCTGCAAAAGCTTCAGCTTTCTCCGTATTTCTTTTTGTCCATGTATATCCATTCAGAGATCGAATCTTCAGTGGAGGGTTCGTTAGTGTTGGTTTCCCTTTGATTTTGATAGGCCTCCAAATGGAGTTGTCAAACCTGTTGAGTTGCAATAGATATGTCTTGAAAGCGTCGTTTTTCCAAACCTTTACTTTATTCTGTAATGTCCTAGTGAGTTGGTTTAACTTAGTTTTATCTTGAGGCTTGTGTGATAGTTGCCATATCCTTCTTGCTATTCTCTTCTGCGAAATTAGTTTTTTAATTTCGGAAGGAATAATAGGTGTGGAATTTTTCGTGCGACAGGTTGGAGTAACTAACTTTGAGGATTCTTTTAAAACTGTTGTGAATTTATTTATCTTGTAGTCAATGTCGGCTGAACTTTTCGGTCTGGAATGTGGAAAAATTTTTGAATCCAGTAAAGCCCTGAATTGATCCCAATTTGTAAATTTGTTGTGGAGGATAGCTGAAGGTTGTTCATTAACAGGAATTGAGCTGAATGTTAACACAATTGCAGAATGATCTGACGAAAGATCATAGCTGTTCTCTATGTCAAAATTATTTAAGGAGATACCTTTAATTATGAAAAAATCCAGAAGATCTGGTACTTTGTCTGGATCAGAGGGCCAATAGGTAGGACTGCCTGTTGAAATATGGAGGAGATTGTTATTTGATATTGCCATGTGAAGTTCTTTTCCTTTCGAAGTTGTCAGCCTGGAGCCCCAAGCTGTGTGTTTACAATTATAGTCACCTCCTAATATAAATTTGGATCCTAGTTGTTCAAAAAATGACGAATAGTCATTAGCTGAAATTTTGAACCTAGGAGGGCAATATATCGCAGAAATGGTTATCTCAAATGATCTTGTTTCTAATAGGATTTGTGTTGCTTTCATGGATTCTTGTTGGACATTCGGAAGTGCAAAATGTTTTAAGCTGCTTTTGATTAATAATGCTGATCCACCACGAGCGCTACCACTTGGATGGTTTGAATTATAAGTGATATAATTTTGAATTTTAAAATATGTTTTTTCAGTAAAGTGGGTTTCCGAAATGAGGAGAATGTCGATATGATTTAGTTTCAGGAAACACTCCACTTCATATTTGTGAGAAATTAAACCATTAGCGTTCCATTGAGCGATTTTAATTAAGTTTGCCATTATTCAATTTATTAATTAGAGTGGTTAACATGTTGATAACGAGGCTATTTTGTTGCATAAGTTGACTGAAAAAAGTCTTGAATTCTGAGAGAAAAGACGATAAAGTGGTAGAATCGGAGTCCGTGATTGGATTCGAGGAAGTACGTTGCTGATTTCTTGTGGCGTTTGCATAGGAAACTGAGGGGTTAATTGGATTAGGAATTGTGTTGAATTTATGCGAATTGATTTTAGTTGTGATTGAAGGAGTGGGATATGGGGCGTTATTTGTTTCTTTATACAGATTTCTATTTCTTGGCTCGATATTTTCTTTGTAGAAGCTACATCCTCTGTAATTAGCAGTATGCGCACCGTCACAGTGATAACAGTGGGCTGGAGTATTAGGGTCTTTAGTACAATCTTTTGTTCTGTGATTTTTACCACATTTTAAGCAAATAAAAGGTCTGTTGCAGTAAGCCTTAGTATGATTATACATTTGGCAACGTGTGCATTGCACAATGTTGCTGGATTTGCGCGGTGGTTCTACCCTGATTATATTATTTGATATTTTATAAACATTGTATATATTTTTATTGTTTTTATTGGGCTCTAGGTCCACAAAAAACATGTTCAACGGCTCTTTAGTTAACCTATGCCTTATATTGAGAATATTTCTCACGACATGACCCTGTTTTAATAATTCTGATTTTATCAGCTCCGTGTCTGTAGAGAAATGAACATTCCTGAGTACTACCCTGTATCCTTTTTTTTGTTTTAGTTGATAAGTGTGATAAACTACGTTAGTTTGTTTTAAATATTTCGAGAGTTCACGAAAATTATCAACAGTTTGGCATATGATTTTAAAGGTGTTATTGGCGAGGCTTCGAAGATAGTACTGACTTGGCGGAACTATTTTGTTAAACGTGTTTAACATGTCCGCGGGATCTTCAACTCCGTAAATAAATATTGGTGGAGGTTTATTAACGGTTGTTACAGCAGGGGTTTTGTCTTCTACATTTATTGATGATAACGCAGAAAATCTATTATTAGTCGATATATTAATTTGTAAAGGAACATAAGAAGTTTTTCGTTTTTTTGGCGTGAATACTTGCCAAGGGTTAGGATTAGAATCAGTAGTTGGTTGTTCCGAAGAATGTGAATCGTCTTCCATATTGTTAAGATTTTCCGATGTTTGCTCCAAGTTTTCCGAGTTCTCTTCTGATGAATGAATAGATCGGTTAACGTCAAATTTATTAAGATCTTTGTTGTTATCAGTAGAATTTGAAGAATTCACATGAGATGAACGTGATGAAATAGCTATACTTTTGTGGTTTTTTATTGAAATCTGTTTTCTGAAATCACTTTGTCTTGAAGAGTAATTTTCACTTAATTGGTGAGTAATTATTGCATTATTTTGTATAGGTTGTGAAATCAAACCTGATCCGCTTGCTAAAGGTATTTCTTCACTTGGATCTGCAGAAATATCCATATCATTCAAAACATTAAACGATTGAACAATAGGTATGACCGGTTCTTTGTCCCCTCCGATGGGGACCATGTTGCGTAACTCGAAACTACACTCACTGATAAGAGTCTTTTATTTGAACACTCACAGGTAAAAAGGTAAACTGCACTGAAATAATGTTTTTATTTAGAATAGAACACGATGTGCACCGTACGGCTGTCGGTGTTGGAATCGATTATAAATATTTGAAGTATTATAAGTGATGTTTAGTACTTTTGCTGGGATAAGAATTAGAATCCGAATAATTGTTTGATAATTAACAAATTTTTTTATGAAAATTAAAAAAAAAAAAATAAACTAGTGGAGCGCATGAAATCGTGCCTTAAGACAAATTGCTGGAAATTTCCGTATCAAAAATACTTCTTTTTTAAATGATTAACATTTTTGAAAAAAAAAAAAAAAAAAAAAAATTACTCTGAAAAAATTAGATTTTTAAAAAACTATACAAAAATTTACTTTTTTTTAAAAAAAAGACTTTTTGAAAAAAAAAAATTATTTCAAAATATGCTGGACCTGCTTTCACGAAAATTTGATCAGTTCTTCATCTTGTTAATACAAGTAAAATGTTTTTTGAATTATTCAAATCCGACGCTCCGTTCTCTTAAAAACTGAGTTACCGTATATGGCACTTTTTGCCCCATATCTTCGGAACGGCTAGACCTGCCTTCGCCAAAAACTAATCAGCACGTCTCCTTATCAATACGAAATTACGAAGATATGAAAATTTGTATCCGTACACACACATACACGCACACACACACATACATCCATTTTTTTCTAAGGAATGCCAAAATGTTCAGAAGATTTTGAAACGTCAAGATATATAAAAATTTGCATTTCCGATTTTTTTGCGATTACTATAACTTGCCCTATGGAAAGTTAAAAATCTTAAATACATCGCACAATAATAGTACAAAAAAGTAAACTAATGATAATAATAAAGTATTTTTGAAGAATACAGAGTTTCTGATGCTATAAGGCAAACTCGAACTGTTTTTCCTTTCTGTTATATCATAGTTAGAATCTTTACAATCCTCTTTTTTACTAATTGTTTACTTTTTAAGGCAAATCAAATTTTCATAAACATTTTCATAACTTTCTCAATTAAAATAATTAAAGACAACGAAACAGCATCTTACAAGAATCTGATACAATGCTATATTACTTATAGTATCATTTTTTGATGAAAATATTATGGTTGCCCTCTTTCTTATAAATTAGAAATGTTACAACAACACTATGTTACGGTCCTATGTTTATATAAATTAATAGTAAAAACTGTTAAAATGCTATGTATTTGTTGCTTTTTACAAATAAAACATAAATTCACGTATGTGTTATCTAGCTTATATTGTTTGTGCTCCTGGTTGTTTATCATTATTATATTAATAGATTTTAGTAAGCTCTAATTTATGTTTATTATTACTTTATAAATTATAATTTGGATAGCTCGCAAAAACATTTAGTTATAGTTTATCAATATTCCTTTGTTAGTTTTTGCATATGGCATTTAGAAAGTAACCCAACGGCTGATCTTTCTAGTTCTGATGATAGTTTGTATTTAAGTGTACCAGCGTTTCATTGCAGTAAATGCATGTGAAATTTTCATAGTAGTAGTGTTCTAGCAGAGACTTTTAAAATTGCAAGTCATGTAGTGTAAATAAGCATAAATTAGTGGGGCGCATGGCATCGTGCCTTAAGGCAAATTGCTGGAACTTCCCGTACCAAAAAATGTTAGTTTTTGAAAACTATTAACATTTTTGAAAAAAAAAAATTTTCGAAATAATTAGATTTTTGAGAAACTACATATAAATTTGACAAAACATTACTTTTTCTTAAAAAAAATTTTTTTTTGAAAAAAAAATGTTTTCTTTATTTTGACATATTTTGAAAATTCTGAACTTTCTTTCAAAGCAATCGTACTGCTTTAACTGCAAAGAGACAAAATATCGAAGCGCGTAAGCGCCGCGTCGCCCTCTAACTGGTGAACATTGGTACGGAAACCTTAGGAATGTAAACCAAATTTATACTTATTCTTAAAATCTCTATAAAAAATCTGATAATTTGATGTGCATATGTCTAATGATCATTATTGACCGCCTAATGGCTTTTTTTTACTTTTTTTATTAGATCTTCGAAACCGCTAGACCTGCATAATTGCATAAATTCGACCAATTTTTCATCTTGTCAAAACAAGTAAAATGTTTTTTGAATTATTAAAATCGGACGATCCGTTCTCTTAAAAACTGAGTTACCATTTTTGGCACTTTTTGCCCCATATCTCCGGAACGTATAGACCTGTCTTTGCCAAAAACTAATCAGCTCGTCTCCTTATCAATACAAATCGAATGTTTTTCGAATTGTTCAAATCGGTTGATCAGTGTTACCAAAATTGTCGACAAAAATTTGTATCCGTACACACACACGCACACACACACATACATTCATTATTTTAAGGTATGCCAAAATATTCAGAAACTTTTGAAACGTAAAGATATATAAAAATTTTCATTTTCGATTTTTTTGCGATTACCATAACTTCCCCTACGGGAAGTAAATTAAGAAAACATATTTTACCCAGAAGCAATCGTTTTGTCAGCACAAACAGTAAGTTTTTTCAATGATTCAAATCGCATGCTTAGTTCTCTCAAAAACTGCTATATTTTGCATATTTAGCTAACGACTAAACGAAAATTTAGAAACGACTAGTCCTGCATTTGCCAAAATCTAATCGCCACTTCTCCCCATCATTACGAATCGAATGGATCATTCAAATCGGTTGATCCATTTTTTTAAAAACTGATATTTTTAGCACTTTTTGCTTCAAATCTCCGAAGCCGCAGGATCTGCCTTTGCCAAAAACTAATAAGCACATCTTCCTATCAATAGGACTCGATTGCTTTTTGAATTTTTCAAATCGGTTTATTCGTACGCCCAAAATTGTTCATAAAAAATGTCTCCCCACATAAACAAACACACAAAATGTTAAGAAACCTTGAAACGTAAAGATATGCAGAAAATTTCATTTCTGATTTTTGGCACATTACTATAACTTTCCTTACGGGAAGTTAATTAGGCATCGTGCTTTAAGGCAAATTGCTGGAACTTTTCGTACCGAAATTAAACATTCGTCAAACAAAAATAATCAATAATTGTTTTAAATAATTTTAAGTAGATTATTAACTTCCCGAAGGAGAAGTTTATTATTTCATAAAAAAATCGGATTTGCTAATTTTATGTTTTTTCGACGTTTCAGGCCATTCTGAATCGAATGAAACCAAATTTGGAAAAAGTATGTGTATATGTGTGTGTGAACTGGACCAATTTTAAAAACTGGAAAGCCATTCGATGTATCTCGATGAGATCAATATCAATTTTAACTACTTTGTTTCTCTATATAAAAATGTTGACAATTCTCAAGTAGAACACGCTATTCTTTTATCTAATCCAAAAATCCATAATTAAAATATCGAATTATCCAAGAACACTTTACATATGCAATAATTGCAATAATGAATAACGCTTTAAGGTCTAAAATTAAAAACAAACTAGTGGTGTATGCATCGTGCCTTAAGGCAAATTGCTGGAACTTCCCGTATAGTAATAAAATATTCTAGAAACATTTTATTTTAAATAGATTATTATAAATACTATAACTAATATAATTATTATATTAATTATATATCTTTACAGAAAAATTTATGAACAAAATTTAATCAATCGAAATTAAAATTAAGGACATTGTCTAATATTTATTAGAATTATATAAACTGAATAGCAAAGTTAAAATTAATTATTTGAAGTACATAGGTAAGCTTTAGAACGATAGCTAAAATTGAAATTAAAATTCAAACTATTTTCGATAATAAAAAATATTGTTTTTGGAAATTAAAAAAAAAAAAAAAAATCCAAAAGTAATCGTTTCGTCAACATAAGCACAAAGTTTTCCTTCAAATCGGATGCTTAGTTTTATCAAAAACTGCCATTTTTTGTACATTTAGCTCCGTATCTTCGAAATAGCTAGATCTGTCTTTTCCAAAGAACTAATCACCACTTCTTCCAAACCCAAATATTACAAATTGAATGTTTTTTAGATCATTCAAATCGGATATTTCTTTCTATCAAAAACTCGATTTGTATTTTCTGCACTCTTTGCTCCATATGTCCGTAACGGCTAGACCTGCCTGTTCCAAAAACTAATCAGCACATCTCCCTATCAATATAAATCGAATGTTTTTTGAACTATTTAAATCGGTTGATCCGCGCGCCTGAAAACGTGGATGAAAAAATGCAGACATACAAAACAAACACACACACATATACACGCAAACACATATCCATTTTTTCTGAAGTATGCCAAAATGTTTAGAAACCTTCCAACCGTCCAGAAATGAAAAAAATTTCATTCCCTACAGGAAGTTAAAATTTTTATTTTTATGCACTAACAAATGAATATTAAATAATATTTTTTATTAATAATATAGTCCATTACAATGTAAAATAGAATTGCATTATTTATTTGTCAATTTTCTTCGCAATTGCCAAGACTCTAAAAAAAGAGTCACTTTCGCATATTTTCAATGATATCACGGTCGAATGATAACTCAGAAAGTTGTAATTTGAAATATTGGATTTTTGCAAAAAGACTTATAAAATGGCATCAAAATTATTCAATTACCAGGGTGGGGCTAATTCTGTTTGGACACACGCTCATACCATTTAAAATAAAATTTATAAATTGTTAACATTATTAACAATAATGAAAGCCAACATTTTGAGTTAAAACCATACCTATTACTGCAATGTGTACTGCAATGATTACTTTACGAACAATTTAATTTGTATATTTTAGTAAAGTTGCTGAAGTCGTACGAATTAATAAAAATGTTATATTAATGTTAATGTTAATAATGAGAGATAATACTTTTATGAAAATAAGGCTCTAATTGGTTATATTAATTTGGTGTTTTTTAATTTGAACAACAACTTTGAAAAATTGTGTTCCATCATTATTTTTTTGTATTTAACAAGAAACATAAAACGAGTAAAGTATAAGTAAAAAAAAGTTTCACTAATACGCCTTGAGCCACTGTATCTTCGAAGTTTGAAATTGAGTGTAATCGCATAACTTCAACAAATTTTACCATTTAAATATACCTAAACATTGTTCAATAATTAATATTAATAAAACATTTAAGACTAAAATTGACTAATCATATTATTTCCGCTTAAAAAGCTTACTGAGTCCAATATCTTAGTAGAAACTTACAACTTATTTAGATTTAATTACTCTTTAATTATTTTAGAAATTCGGCCAACCTTCCGTTTCTAAATGTTTTTAGTCATCTATATAATTTTTTTCAACAGTACCAGATGTCATGTATAATTGACACACAAAATTTACTCAAGATACAACTTAAAAACCTTACACCGTATATACCATTTAATTAATAGTTCAATTCGATTATTTAAAATTTTATGATACAATATATATTATTTAATATAATGTCGTATTATTCAACAATTGAATTTATTGTTTAAATAGGCCGCAAAATTGAAAAGAGTCGAAGAAAGATTAGCAGAGATATCTTTACAAGAAGACCAAAGGGATTCAGAGAGAATTCTAATAACTCATGATGACTTTGACAGTTCGTCTGTCACAAGAAGTGAAGACAAAGTTGAAAACGATTTCAAAATTAGTAGTCCTGAAACAAGATCATCTATTAAACAAAAAAAAAATCTATTCTATTCAATAGATGATGACAGACCATGGTCACCAGTTTCTACGCCTCAAGATTCTGTGCTCTCTGCCCCGATATCAAGTGACGAAGATGTTGAAAAAGTTACTAAGACAACAACTTTTGATAAATATTTTGGAATAAAACAAGTAAAACTTGAAAAAACTTCTGATGAAATAGAAGACGAAAAACAAAAACTAAAAAGTTTTGCCAGATTTCAAAATGTATCAAGCGAAGGACTTGATAAAGATAAGGAAAGTCCTTCCAGCAGTTTAGAAATGCTATGTGATTTACCTAATCAACAGTTCCACAGCCATATGTTCAAGTACAAGTTGACCACAGATCCATTTGCAAAATTAACTGAACAATTATTACCATTGGAGGATAGTTGTGAATCAGATGATGAACATATTGGAAAGAGATTTCAATTCTCTGACTTTGTGGAAAAGGACAAAAGTGATGCATTTGAAAGTTCTAGTTCTGAACAAATGAAAAAAAGTCCAAGATTCAATAACAGACCTGATTTTGCAGAAGATAGTTATGATGACTCTGAAGAGCAAATTGATACAAAACTTACTGATAGTACAGAAGAAAAAGGTAAAAAAAAATTATAATGTTATTTTTTATATTTATGATATTCTAACATAAAAATAATACTTTATTAAAACATTATTTTCATAGCAATTGTGATGTCACAAGACGAAGTGGAATCATTCTTCAAGCCGATGAAAGACTTGGAACCACTTTTTTTTCAACATTACCCGTAACACGACAAGAAAAATACCGTTGCAAACTGTCACAATATCTTATACGATATATTATACTATAGATTTATATACGCATTTGTATATAATTATAGTGTTTGATTTGAACTATGTGTACGTTTCTCATTCAAAAGATCCCTAATTTATTGCAATTGTAATATAAATCTAATTGTGGATATATTTTTTAACTTTTCGTAGTGTAAGTTATAGTAATCACAAAAGAATTAAAATGAATATATTTGTCTATCTTTACGTTTCACCTGTTTCTGAACATGTTGGCAGAGGGCGAAGCGGAGATTCACACTCTGCCAAAGTCCGCTGGTAAAAAAGTTTACCATCATTATTCCAAAAACATGTGAAATGTGTGGCATTTTTTACCAATACTAATTTAAAGTAGAGTAAAATGATATGTTATATAGACATTATCGCATTCAAGAGATGAACGGGCACATTATGAAAATTTAACGAAAATATTTTTTTCCGTTGTCGTTCTCCTTGTTCTTAAACTCGATTATTTAGTTAACAATATCTGAATATAATTTTTTATTTTATTTAATTGTTCTATTGAATTTTTTGTTATTTTCATGTTAAATTCAACAGTTTTTTATATAACCTCTAGAAAAGCTTGCGCGCGTTATTTAATTGTTTAATTAAATTTATTGTTATTATTATGTTAGATTCAACAGATTTTTTTAAATAACATCTATAATAGTTTAAACGCAGTTAGGGTTAATATGACCACCTAAATGTGCCACTGAAATGATTATTTCAACTAGAAGTTGCATTTATTTCATTTATGTTAGATGTATTTCATAAAACAATGAGACTATAATAAGAAACAATGAGATTATATTAAATTAAATAGAAATAACTACTAAAGCTAGATTTAAGAAGTGGTAAGAGTTGATAAAATGGTTTGTTCATTATGTTTAAAAATATACATTTAGATTATGATTTTTAATTACCCAAAGCGGAAAGTGCCAAGGCTCAGTGCCGGCCCACACTGAGCGCTGGCAAATCAGCCACTGCACGCAGTGACTTATGACGTCACAATAAGGCATTTTGAGAATTGCATCTCAATTTTCAAGTGCATGGCTTAGCACGTTAAAATAAAAACTTTGAACGATGCAGTTACAAAAAATATTTTCACTTTTATTATAGTTAGTTATAACATATCTAATGCATCTAATTACTTTTCATATGATTTTTGATTGGTTATCACATTATTTTGTTTGAAATAGTTTTGTTGTTAAACTGCATGATTTATATTAAACTAATTATATACAATGAAAATTAAAAATTAAATGATTTCAACAAATGATAGATCATAACGACTGTAATATGCTGGTATATTATTAACTAATACACATATATACATAATGTTAGATACTATGACGCATTTTGAACTTAAATTTTTCTAACAATGTTATTTTAGATTTTACATTCCTGTGTAACCCAAATTTGCTTGAGTTTTTCTAACAGGTATAATATTAATGCATAATATGCAAGTACATGGACGGATTGATCAGTTATAAAAGCGTTCTGATATTTCAATGTTGTATGTGTGGTATTTTTGTATAATGGTAATATTAAAGGTTTTAGTCAAAATGGTTTTTATTACTCTCATATGTATTGTCTTATATAACAATCAGTTTATTTTCAGTACAAATTCTGTTTTGGGACTGTTTTGGTGTATTATGACCATTTAGTGCAGCAAAATCACATGTTCGTTCATTCGTCAAAAAATGGAATACGAAAAGAAAAATGTAAAAACTAAAATAGAGAATATATAAATAAATAAATACGTATAAATATATGTATACATTTCTTTGTATATATATGCCCTTTTGAATATATTCTGATTCTAGATTTGTTGCATACTTTTATATTACAAATCTTAATATTTAATTTAATATTTCTGTTATATTTAGTTGTGGGTATAATTTTATAACTTTAACAATTTACATTTGCGCAGACATTATATTTTTTACACATATGCTTACACTATTAGTGAAAGTCATAGTCGGCAAGAGAAAAAGGCAATAAAACTCTCGTCCTTTTGGACAAAATTTTGTAAAAGTTTTGTGTATTGCATGCACATATGAACAGCTGATGTATGATACGTTTTTGTCCGAAAAGCTTCAGGACATATATATATATATATATATATATATATATATATATATATATATATATATATATATATATACAAGGCCGGTCCCGCTTGCATGCGATGCATGCAAAAATGCCTTAGGGGGCGCCAAAACGAGTTTCGGAAATTAAATTTATAATATAATATTTATATTTTTTCATATAAAATCTAGAATTATTTATACAAAATCTATAATACTTAATCAATTATACCAAACAATTAAGGTGAACGTACCATATTACGGGATGTTAAGGAACGTTTGAGTTTAAAGGCGAATTTTAGAAAAAATAGAAAAGTGGACGAACTAAATCTGTTATATTTTATTAATTAGACCTTTAAGATTATTATAAAACAAGATTTTTCGTCGTAGAACGTCATTTATAGAAATAATCGGCATTTTGCTGAACCATGCGTTTGTCCCTAATTCCGTGATAAAAATCGGCTCGTGAAGATAATGCCGGGAGTCGTTGTACGTTATTCCGTGATAGCGCTCGAAGCATACATTTTTAACTTCCCGTAGGGCAAGTTATAGTAATCGCAAAAAAATTGAAAATGAAAATTTTTGCATTTCTCGACGTTTCAAAGGTTTCTGAATATTTTGGCATACCTTAGAAAAAATGGATGTATGTGTGTGTGTGTATGTGTGTGTGTGCGTGTGTGTATGTATATGCGGATACAAATTTTCGTCGACGATTTCGGGAACACCGATCAACCGATTTGAATAATTCAAAAACATTCGATTCGTATTGATAAGGAGACGTGCTGATTAGTTTTTGGCGAAGTCAGATCTAGCCGTTCCGAAGATACGGGGCAAAAAGTGGCGAAAACGGTAACTCAGTTTTTAAGAGAACGGAGCGTCCGATTTTAATAATTCAAAAAACATTTTACTTGTATTGACAAGGTGAAGAACCGATCAAATTTTCATGAAGGCAGGTCTAGCGGTTTCGGAGATCTAATAAAAAAAGTAAAAAAATGCCATTTGGCGGTCAAAAATGATCATTGGACATATGCACATCAAATTATCAGATATTTTATAGAGATTTTAACAATAAGTATAATTTTGGTTTACATTCCTATAGTTTCCGTACCAATGTTTACGCGTTAGACGTCGACGCGGCGCTTACGCGGTTTGATATTTCGTCTTTATGCAGTTAAAGCAGTACGATTGCTTTGAAAAAAAAAGTTTAGATCTTTCAAAATATGTCAAAATAAAGAAAACATTTTTTTTCAAAAAAAAAAAAATAAATAAAAAAAAAATTAAAATTAAAAAAAAATTGTCTAATTGTTTGTCAAAAATCTTATTTTTTCGAAGTAAATTTTTTTCAAAAATGTTAATCGTTTTTAAAAAAATAATAATTTTTGGTACGGGAAGTTCCAGCAATTTGCCTTAAGGCACGATGCCTTAATTGCCTTAAGACAGAATTCCACTTACAGCTAGTTGATCGTATTGCCTTGATAAATATAGTTAAAGGGTTATAAAAAGAACGGTTAATTATGAAACTAGCTGTAAGTGGAATTCTGTCTTAAGGCAATTAAGGCATCGTGCCTTAAGGCAAATTGCTGGAACTTCCCGTACCAAAAATTATTATTTTTTTTAAAAACGATTAACATTTTTGAAAAAAAATTACTTCGAAAAAATTTGATTTTTGAAAAACTATAAATTTGACAAAAAATTACTTTTTTTGAAAAAAATTTTTTTTTTTTTTTAAACAAAATTTTTTTGAAAAGAAAAATGTTTTCTTCATTTTGACATATTTTGGAAATTCTGTACTTTTTTTCAAAGCAATCGTACTGCTTTATCTGCATAGAGACAAAATGTCCCAAGTGCCGCGCTGCCGTCTAACGGATAAGCATTGGTACGGAACCCATAGAAGTGTAAAAAAATTTTATACTTATTTTTACAATCTTTATAAAATATCTGATAATTTGAGGTGCATATGTCTAATGATCATTTTTGACCGCCAAATGGCATTTTTTTTTTACTCTTATCATTAGATCTCCGAAACCGCTAGACCTGCCTTTATGAAAATTTGATCAGTTCTTCATCTTGTCAATACAAGTGAAATGTTCTTTGAATTATTCAAATCGGACGCTCCGTTCTCTTAAAAACTGAGTTATTGTTTTCGGCACTTTTTGCCCCGTATCTTCGGAACGGCTAGACCTGCCTTCGCCAAAAACTAATCAGCACGTCTCCTTATCAATACAAATCGAATGTTTTTTGAATTATTCAAATCGGTTGATATGTGTTCCCGAAATCGTCGACAAAAATTTGTATCCGCACATACATACACACACGTACATACACACACACATACATCCATTTTTTCTAAGGTATGCCAAAATGTTAAGAAAACTCTGCAACGTAAAGATATATAAAAAATTTCATTTTCGATTTTTTTGCGATTACTATAACTTGCCCTACGGGAAGTTAATAATACTTTGATATGATTTTAATCATTTATTTAGTTTTATAAAAGTCATAAAATTATAAGAAGTTAAAAAACTTCTAAAATAAAAATGAAATAAAAGCTGGTATTATTATAGTAATAGCAGTATAATAATCATTATCAATACTGTTTCGGTAAATCAAATAAATGAAACAATAAAGGAATAATTTTTAACGGCAATTAAACAAAAATATAAACTTAAAATAAATATAAAATTTAAACTCAAAATAAAAAAAATAAACTTGAAATATATGTTACAATTCTGCCAACAAACGTAAATCTTTAAAAACTTTAGAATAATCTTTCAAGTTAACAATAACTACTAGCTTAAATTAGGTTTGTTTGGAAATTTTGTATGTTTTAGAAGCTTTAAAATACATTTAATATAATATGGCAAATTTATTTTAAAGCCTTTTTTAGGGTTTTGGGTGAATATTTAATTGGAGCCATCGTTCTTTGAAAAAGTGGAAGACCGATTCAAAATCATATCCAAATAAATTTACTGATATTGAATATAATTTTAATAATATTTAATAAATCGTATTTGACTATTAGAAAGTTACTGCATGGAAGAGTAGCCTCTGCAACTTATTTTCGAGTAATTGCAATTCATATTAATTTAATAACTTACGATGTATGTTCGTTTTAATAATATGCAGGTTATATAATGGTTATATTTCACAAGCTTAATCGGATTAAAACTATCGTGTTTACAGGAATGTCCCTAGATCTCTGCATACATACATATTAGGTTGTCAAATACCTCCCTTCCGCCTTTTTGTATTATAAACCAATAGCAAAAAAGCGGAAGGGAGATATTTGACAACCTAATACATACCAGCGCCCTAGTGAATCCGCGCCCTATAAGCACCGTGCGCTATACGGGGTATACCTGTATTTTTATTCAATTCATATAATAAAAAAATTGATCATAGATAAAAAGGTAGAAATAAATGATATTCTCATTACTACAATATTCTAGGTATATTGGAACAATGCAAAAGTGAAAAAAATTGTGTACTTTCGTACGAAAGAGTAGTCATTTCAAACTCAATTATTAGGGTTAAAAATTTAAAAAAACATATACAGTAATTACGTTACAGTATTCTGTAGTCATTAACAAAATTGATAACACCAGAAACACCGCCGAATTTAAGAACAGTTGAAAATAAAAGATAAAACTATACCAAGTCTATTTCTCGTAATTGCGGGATACTCACGGAATTACGTTCATTGGTTCAGTTGTGTGAACCTAATTGCGGGAGTCAAACTGCATGATTTATATTAAACTAATTATATACAATAAAAATTAAAAATTAAATGATTTCAACAAATGATAGATCATAACGACTGTAATATGCTGGTATATTATTAACTAATATACATATATACATAATGTTAGATACTATGATGCATTTTGAACTTAATTTTTTCTAATTATGTTATTTTAGATTTTACATACCTGTGTGACCAAAATTTGCTTGAGCTTTTCTAACAGGTATAATATTAATGCATAATATGCAAGTACAAAAGCGTTCTGATATTTCAATGCTGTATGTGTGGTATTTTTGTATAATGGTAATATTAAATGTTTTAGTCAAAAAGGTTTTTTTTACTCTCATATGTATTGTCTTATATAACAATCTGTTTATTTTCAGCACAAATACTGTTTTGGGACTGTTTTGGTGTATTACGACCATTTAGTGCAGCAAAATCACATGTTTGTTCATTCGTCAAAAAATGGAATACGAAAAGAAAAATGTAAAAACTAAAATAGAGAATATATAAATAAATAAATACGTATAAATATATGTATACATTCCTCTGTATATATATGCCCTTTTGAATATATTCTGATTCTAGATTTGTTGCATACTTTTATATTATAAATCTTAATATTTAATTTAATATTTCTGTTATATTTAGTTGGTGGTATAATTTTATAACTTCAACAATTTACATTTGCGCAGACATTATATTTTTTACACATATGCTTACACTATTAGTGAAAGTCATAGTCGGCAAGAGAAAGAGGCAATAAAACTCTCGTCCTTTTTGACAAAATTTTATAAACGTTTTGTGTATTGCATGCACATGTGAACAGCTGATGTATGATACGTTATTGTCCGAAAAGCTTCAGGCCATATATATATATATATATATATATATATATATATATATATATATATATATACAAGGCTGGTGCTGCATGCAAAAAATGCCTTAGGGGGCGCCAAAACGAGTTTCGGAAATTAAATTTATAATATAATATTTATAGAAAATAAAATCTAGATCTAGAATTATTTATACAAAATCTATAGTACTTAATAAATTATAACAAACAATTACTTAACTAGGGATACAGAGACACAAAAAGCATGTTTATTTTGCAATGTGATATCAGTAGAAACAATTGACCAATTAATAACTCTGCAAATTAGTAAATAACAGTTTTGTTTATTGCTTAATTTACTTATTCAATTTTTTCTTTATTTGAAGTTACCGTGGAATTGAAAAAGAAATTATCTAGTGTTCAATCCCACAAGCGCAAACCTGCTAAAGATTAAGTTAATTATTGGGCATTATTCACGAAAAATTGCGAGCTGATTTAGTTGAAACAGAACTTTTTAAAAAATATAAACAAATTATAATCGGGAAAATAAAAAATGGGGAGTCAGTGCTTAGAAAATGGCATGTTTATTCCGAGAAATTGAATTGTAACTTTTGCTTCGTTTCGCATCTAATGAATTTTAAATGTTGAAGACATGCTTGGTTCAAGTTATGGAAATGGAACAAATATGAAAAATGGAAGCAAAATTTACTTTGGAACGAAAATCTTAAGGCTTTTTTATACCTAGTGGTGTCTATACTCTAAATTTAATAATTATTAACTATGAAGAAATAATACATATCAAATATAATAAGTGTTTTTTACCAATATAGTTCAAGAAATGTGTAATTTCTTTGCATTTTTACTGATTTTTGGACAATACTTCTAAAATACGTTAAAAATTTAACTTTAAAACAACAAACTGATACTTTGAATATGACGGCTCTTACGATATCAATAAGGAAAAGTTTACGACGCAATTTTAAATATTGTAAATGATGAAAAATTAAATTAAATTAAAATTTAAAAAATCCAACATAAAATACGAGTGTAATGATGAAATAATGAAAATGAAATGCTAGTTTTCACAAATATTAGTATTGAAAATAATTAAAAATTTAAGAATATTTGATTATAATCAACCCCCGAATCGCCTCGATTTTCTAAATAAATTTGAAATCAATATATTTTATACGCTTTTAGATTATATCTAATTTTTTGTGCACTAAATCCAGAATAATCAAAAATTTATTTATTTATTTCACTTAATATTTTTGTCAGATTAAAGTTATAGAATTCAAGAAATGCATTTCAGAAATAGTATTTATTATTTTGATATCAAGATCTTTATATCATAAAATGAATACTATTTCTGAAATGCATTTCTTAAATTCTATAACTTAAATCTAATAAAAATATTAATTCTTTTGTTATGGTAGTCGAACTTACATCCTTAACCGATTTACAACAAAGATTGTTTTATTTATTGATATCGATAAAAATAAATAAATTTAAAATCAATATATTTTATACGCTTTTAGTTTACGAGGTCTGTTCAAAAAGTACCCGGAATTTTCGTTTTTTCAAAAAAATATTCATTTATTCGTCTACATTAATGTGGTCTCCTTCAAAGTAGTCCCCGCCAGATATAATACACTTATGTCAGCGTTTTTTCCAATTTTCGAAGCACCCTTGATATTCACTTTTTGATATGTCCTTGAGCACTCTCAGCGATTTTCTTCAATCGAGGAAAACCGCCGTCCTTTCATGGGTCTCTTCAACTTTGGGAATAGGAAAAAGTCACACGGAGCCATATCTGGTGAATTTTTGCACTTTGCAACACTTTATTTCATTTTTTACGCAAAATTTAATACAAATTCTTTGACTTTTCAATTCTTCCATTGTAAAAATCGCCGAGCTCAGAAAAACACGTCGAACCTTAGCGACTACCACAGACAAAGTAAACAGTGAATATAGCTGAAAATTTCATCATACTTTAGGGGCATGTATACCAACACAATAAAAAAAAAATTTTGACAATCAGACACTCCAGACCCGCGAAATTTAATTATTAGTAATTCCGGGTACTTTTTGAACACACCTCGTATATCTAATTTTTTGCGTACTAAATCACGAATAACTTATAATTTATATAACTTTAATGATAAACTGCTAAAACGGTTAAAATTCATATGGAAGGGGGCGCTTGAAAAAAAGTTGCATGCGGGCGCTAAGGATTCCAGGACCGGCCCTGTATATATATATATATATATATATATATATATATACATTCTCAGTGTGAATGTTATACATTATAATTAATTTTATGTATATATATATATATATATATATATATATAACTATAATTATATGTATATATATATATATATATATATATATAACGATTTACCTGACTCAGAAACTCATTTTGGTGTAATATGTTTGCCATACATTAAAGAATTGTATGTTCCTTGAAAAAAACTTTTTTATAAATCTGGACTTCGACTTGTAACCAATTTTAGTACAACTACTAGCACTATTTTTACCAAGACAAAAACCCCATTTAATATTGAACGACTCAGAAATCTCGTCTATCAAATAAATTGTTTAGACTGTAATTTAATTTACATAGGAGAAACTAGCCAGAACCTCAATAAACGGTTACAACAACATAAAAACAATTCAAAAAACCCCAAACAATTCAAAACTGTTCTTGCAGACCATATATACACTTTAAAACACAATATGGACTTTTCTAATCCGACTGTACTACAATTTGAACAAAATTTATTTAAACAAAGAATTATAGAGGGATCTTTTTTAACTATTTATAACAATAAGACAATAAATAAACGGAATGAACTCAACACGCTGTGCGACACAAATCTCTTCTATTTAGATAACATTTCCAAATTTCTTACAAAACAATAAAAGCGTTCGCGCAAAGGATTTACAATTCGTTCCACACATGTGCAGAATCTTGGTAAAAATATTTTTTAAAAAAATGTCTTTCTCCATTACATCTTCAACCAGTCTACGAATAACACACTATCCATTTGTGATTTTTTCAAATCAGTATTTTGTGAAAATATTGTGTAATTTCAAGTTAATGTTTATAATACATAGTGTAGTGCATTACCATATCCTAATACCATGGATTATTAAAATTTTCCAATTTAACACTAAGATCAACTAATTGTAAGTACTAATTACTATTTTATTTTTTTCTTTTTACTCCAATTCAATTGTTTTAGTTTTTAATTTTATTTTTAGTTTCCACTGAATGAAGGCTACGATTATAGCCGAAACGTATGGATTTAAAATAAATTTTTGAAAAAAATTCATGTTTTTTATTGATGTTTTGCCCGATTATTAGACTTTGTTAATACATATGTCAACATCAAATTCAGAATCATACAAAATATATATATATATATATATATATATATATATATATATATATATGTGTTAAAGTAGTTAATTTTGATGTTGAGAAATATGAGTAAGTTCTTCAAGGGCATACATCAAATAAAAGGCAAAGATTTAGAAGTTAATCTTTAATTTTTCCAAACGTTTCGACATAGTATTTTATGTCATCATCAGTGGATCTACAGAATGAATATTGAAAAATTAATATAAACTAGGAAAAAATGACAGAAATTGGAAAAAGAACTATAGATATAAGTAATATAATTATAACAATAACAATTATACTTAACAGATAGATAAACAAGAGAAATGAAAAGTAAAAAGAAATATATACAAACATACAAAAGCGTAATATATATACATAAATATACACACAAACAAACAAATATGTTTATATATACGTATTATTCGTATGTATATATGCATATGTGTACGTGTTTTTACATGTATATCATATATACATGTTTGTTTGTGTGTATATTTATGTATATATATTACGCTTTTGTATGTTTGTATATATTTCTTTTTACTTTTCATTTCTCTTGTTTATCTATCTGTTAAGTATAATTGTTATTGTTATAATTATATTACTTATATCTATAGTTCTTTTTCCAATTTCTGTCATTTTTTCCTAGTTTATATTAATTTTTCAATATTCATTCTGTAGATCCACTGATGATGACATAAAATACTATGTCGAAACGTTTGGAAAAATTAAAGATTATCTTCTAAATCTTTGCCTTTTATTTGATGTATGCCCTTGAAGAACTTACTCATATATATATATATATATATAAACTAGTGGGGCGCATGGCATCGTGCTTAAGGCAAATTGCTGGAACTTCCCGTATCAAAAAATACTTTTTTTTAAAAAGGTTAACATTTTTGAAAAAAAATTACTCTGAAAAAATTAGATTTTTAAAAAACTATACATTTTTGATAAAAATTTACTTTTTTTTGAAAAAAAAAACTTTTTGAAGAAAAATTTATTTCAAAATATGCAGGACCTGCCTTCATGAAAATTTGATAAGTTCTTCATCTTGTTAATACAAGTAAAATGTTTTTTGAATTATTCAAATCCGACGCTCCGTTCTCTTAAAAACTGAGTTACCGTTTATGGCACTTTTTGCCTTATATCTTCGGAACGGCTAGACCTGCCTTCGCCAAAAACTAATCAGCACGTCTCCTTGTCAATACGAAATTGCAAAGATATGAAAATTTGTATCTGTACACACACACATACACGCACACACACACATACATCCATTTTTTTTCTAAGGAAGGCCAAAATGTTCAGAAGATTTTGAAACGTAAAGATATATAAAAATTTGCATTTCCGATTTTTTTGCGATTACTATAACTTGCCCTATGGAAAGTTAAAATTCTTAAATACACCGCACAATAATAGTACAAAAACGTAAACTAATGATAATAATAACTTTTAAAGTATTTTTGAAGAATACAGAGTTTCTGATGCTATAAGGCAAACTCGAACTGTTCTTCCTTTCTGTTATATCACAGTTAGAATCTTTACAATCCTCTTTTTTACTAGATGTATACTTTTTAAGGCAAATCAAATTTTTCATGAACAATTTCATAACTTTCTTAATTAAAATAATTAAAGACAACAAAACAGCATCTTACAAGAATCTGATACAATGCTATATTACTTATAGTATCATTTTTTGATGAAAATATTATGGTTGCCTCTCTTATAAATTAGAAATGTTACATCAACACTATGTTACGGTCCTATGTTTATATAATTTGATAGTAAAAACTGTTAAAATGCTATGTATTTGTTGTTTTTTACAAATAAAACATAAATTCACGTATGTGTTATCAACCTTATACTGTTTGTGCTTCTGGTTCTTCATCATTATTATATTAATAGATTTTAGTAAGCTTTAATTTATATTTATTATTATTTTATAAATTCTAATTTGGATAGCTCGCGAAAACATTTAGTTATAGCTTATCAATATTCCTTTGTTAGTTTTTGCATATGGCATTTAGAAGGTAACCCAACGGCTGACCTTTCTAGTTCTGATGATAATTTGTATTTCAGTGTACCAGCGTTTCATTGCAGTAAATGCATGTGAAATTTTCATAGTAGTAGTATTCTAGCAGAGACTTTTAGAATTGCAAGTCATGTAGTGTAGAAAAAGCATAAATTAGTGGGGCGCATGGCATCGTGCCTTAAGACAAATTGCTGGAACTTCCCGTACCAAAAATTGTTATTTTTTTAAAAACAATTAACATTTTTGAAAAAAAATTTCTTCGAAAAAATTAGATTTTTGAGAAACTACATATAAATTTGACAAAAAATTACTTTTTCTTAAAAAAAAATTTTTTTTGAAAAAAATATGTTTTCTATATTTTGACATATTTTGAAAATTCTGAACTTTTTTTTTAAAGCAATAGTACTGCTTTAACTGCATAGAGACGAAATATCGAAGCGCGTAAGCGCCGCGTCGCCCTCGAACGGGTAAACATTGGTACAGAAACCTTAGGAATGTAAGCAAAATTTATACTTATTGTTAAAATCTCTATAAAATATCTGATAATTTGATGTGCATATTTCTAATGATCATTTTTGACCGCCAAATGTCATTTTTTTACTTTTTTTATTAGATCTACAAAACCGCTAGACCTGCCTTTATAAAAATTTGATCAATTTTTCATCTTGTCAAAACAAGTAAAATGTTTTTTGAATTATGAAATCGGACGCTCCGTTCTCTTAAAAACTGAGTTACCATTTTTGGCACTTTTTGCCCCATATCTCCGGAACGTATAGACCTGTCTTTGCCAAAAACTAATCAGCTCGTCTCCTTATCAATACAAATCGAATGTTTTTCGAATTGTTCAAATCGGTTGATCAGTGTTACCAAAATTGTCGACAAAAATTTGTATCCGCACACACACACACGCACACACACACATATATATATATATACACACACATACATCCATTTTTTTAAGGTATGCCAAAATTTTTGATTTTTTTGCGATTACTATAACTTTCCCTACGGGAAGTTAATTAAGAAAACATATTTTACCCAAAAGCAATCGTTTCGTCAACACAAACAGTAAGTTTTTTCAATGATTCAAATCGCATGCTTAGTTCTCTCAAAAACTGCTATATTTTGCTTATTTAGCTCTGTATCTCGAAACGGCTAGTCCTGCATTTGCCAAAATCTAATCGCCACTTCTCCCCATCATTACGAAACAATAATTGTTTTAAATAATTTTAAGTAGATCATTAACTTCCCGAAGGAGAAGTTTATGATTTCATAAAAAAATCGGACTTGCTAATTTTATGTTTTTTTCGAAGTTTCAAGCCATTCTGAATCGAATGAAACCAAATTTGGAAAAAGTACGTGTATATGTATGTGTGAACTGGTCCGATTTTAAAAACTGGAAAGCCATTCGATGTGTTTCGATGAGCGTTAACCAATTTTGCGCGACAATTAGCCAAATCGTTTCTTTGTATATCGCTGAAAAGTAAAAAAATTTTTGTCTACATTTTAGCCAGCAATTTTGAATCGATTTTGAAAAATCAATAACTGTTCGAAATTGATTGGGGATCGCGCTGATTAGCTTTTCTTAAAGTATGATCGATATAAAGAAATATCGGGTTGTTCATATAACTTGCCTCAAAGCAAAATACAAATACCAACTAGTTATGTTTATGTAATGTGTTCTTGACTAATTTGATATTTTTATTATGAAATGAGATCAAAAATATATCAATTTTAACTATTTTGTTTTTCTATATAAACATGTTGACAACTCTCAAGTAGAACACGCTATTCTTTTATCTAATCCAAAAATCCATAATTAAAATATCGAATTATCCAAGAACACTTTACATATGAATAGTTTTTTTAATGAAATAATAATTGCAATAATGAATAACGCTTTGAGGTCTGAAACTAAAAACAAACTAGTGGTGTATGCATCGTGCCTTAAGGCAAATTGCTAGAACTTCCCGTATAGTAATAAAATATTCTAGAAACATTTTATTTTAAATAGATTATTATAAATACTATAACCAATATATCTTTACAGAAAAATTTATGAACAAAATTTAATCAATCTGAATTAAAATTAAGGACATTGTCTAATATTTATTAGAATTATATAAACTAAATAGCAAAGTTAAAATTAATTATTTGAAGTATTTAAGTAAGCTTTAGAACCATAGCTAAAATTAAAATTAAAATTCGAACTATTTTCGATAATAAAAAATATTGTTTTTGGAAATTAAAAAAATATATTTTAAAAATCCAAAAGCAATCGTTTCGTCAACATAAGAACAAAGTTTTTTGAATCCTTCAAATCGGATGCTTAATTTTATCAAAAACTGCCATTTTTTGTACATTTAGCTCCGTATCTTCTTAATAGCTACCCGAGTGGAAATTTGTTTGAGTGGAACGGCAAGCCCTAACACAGGTCCGGCCCCTATAGGGTACTCCGGCGTCCGTATTACGGAATTTAGTGCATGGCCCTCATGGGGGCCAAATGTGGGCGGCCCTACTATGGTAATTCAGATAGGGTCCATAAGAGGCATGCCTGAATTCAGCCCTAACACGGATTGCCCTATAATAATTGAAACGGGCCATATGCGGATGCCCTATATTACCCCTATAACGTATTGCCCATAATATGATGGTATGGGCCGTATTGGGAATTTATTACTAGAGCCCTAATACGGCTTACCCATTATTGAGACCGGTCGTATTTACGTATTACGATTTATTAAATTTTTGTGAAAATAGAAATAATAATATACACACGTATATAAGACAATTTTAGAATTAAAAAAAACAACTAAGCAAAAGAAAAGAAGAGTATTTTTCATTTCGAGCAATTTAAAGTTAATACAAGTTTACAATATTCAATACAAGTATAAATATTCAATTTATTTTTTTGTTTAATTTTTTTATTTAATTATTGTGATCAATATTAAATATTGAATATTTTAATGAATCATATTATTGACTTTAATAAATATTAAATATTCAATTGATATTTATGTTTAATGTGATATGATTTATAATTTAAAAAAACTTTCACGTGTCGAACTGATAATTTTATCAGTTCGACACGTGTAAGTTCACTATCTAAACGAAACAATAAACAACACTCAAAATGCAAAACAATGATCCATTCATAAAATCGAACAGCTTGGATGAATCATAATATGTATTTGGTTATTCTCATTAGCTCTCACTGCCTTGAAGGCAAAGGAGTTATCAGTTTTTGGGAAGCACGAGACGATTTAGTATTACGTTTAAAACTGTAGAATATTTTCAATCTTTACGAAAATACGTGGTGAGTATTCATAAGAAATTAATCAGTTTGGTGTATTAAATAATATAAAAAATTAACATTATCCCGCAGGAAAACATTCTCTTATATCAATAAATTTGATCGACAGAAAAGCTGATTTCAGTAAAAAATGTTTTGGAAATCATTGCTCAAGATGTATTGAAATATGACACTGCCTCTAGATACATTCAATATAAACAAATATATTAATGGTAAAATAAAATTTATTACTTTGATAATATTTACATAACAGTATTCTATTTATACAATAATATAAGGTATATTATTCCTTTGGGCAGGCAGTCGAAATAGAATGATTTTGTTGAAACTTCTTTCTTTTATACCATGATGGAGATGCCCCCTCTTTCACTCCTAGATAGATATCCTCATCAGGTCCGCATTCTATATATATAATTATGTATTCTTAGACCTCCCCTCAAAATTATATTTATTATACTATTTGCAGTCCATCCATTCCAAATCTCCTCAGACACTTTTCGTGTTTATTTCTAGTCAAACCTTTAGTAAGCATATCTGCTGGCATCTGTTCGCTGCATAGAAATTGAATATTAATTTTCTTATTAATATATTCATCACGTACCTTGTGATATTTTAATCCGATATGCTTCGTTCGTGGATGGAACCTATTGTTTTTTACAAGTTGTATAGCACTCTGGTTGTCATTATATATTGTAACCGTTTCACTTCCTATATCTAGAGTCTTCAATAATTCGTTCAAATATATAGCTTCCCTTGTTGCCTCACTCAAAGCTATATATTCAGCTTCCGTTGTTGATTGAGCTACTATTTTCTGTTTTCGCGCTTCCCAACTGATAGGCGCACCTGCAAATATGAAGCAAAATCCCGAATATGATTTATAGTCAAATATGTTACCTCCCCAATCTGCATCTGCAACTCCAAATAAATTTTGATTTGTTTTCTTATATTTTAGTCCATAATTCAATGTACCTTTCAGGTACCGTAATATTATCTTTGCTGCGTTCCAATGTGTTGTATCATAATTGGTATTAAATTGACTTAAAAATAGTTGAGCTCGAGCAGCCGACCCGAACGGATCGAAGCTGAAATTCAATAGTGCGCAATAGTGTTACGTAAACAACAAGTGTGATTGTTAATCACCAAATATCTAGTGTAGTGATACAGTGTTTCGTACAACAAATGCCCCTTTTAGGGGGGGCACTTAATTGTAAATAAGTGAATAATTTTATTACAAGTATGCAAAATCAAGAAAATATAACTTATTCTATCCCTCCGTTAGTTGAAACTATCAACATTCTTCATGATACGTCGACGATGGACAATGAATATATTAAACAAGTAATCAACAAACAGAAGACTAATAGTTTAATTAATGGAAAAAACCAATCAGACGATACGATTATGAACGAAATAGTTCCGTCAACTTCTTGGCAAACAATAGAACCAGGCAGCAAACAAGTAATCATCAATCAGAAAACTAATAGTTCAATTAATGAAAAAAATCAATCAGACGATACGATTATGAACGAAATAGTTCCGTCAACTTCTTGGCAAACAATAGAACCAGGCAGCAAACGCAGACGCACATCGGCTAATAAATATGTCGAAAATGTAAACATAACGCCGACTCGAAACAGGTTCGATGCATTAAAAACAAACAAAGGTCATCCGAAACAACAAAAACACAAACTGTTAACACCGAGAAAACTACAAGGCCACCTCCTATATTCCTATATAACGTAAATAATTTTTCTGATATGGTATCTGATATTAATAGTGTAATAAACAGTCGGACGATACAGTGAAAATAAATGTTCAACAGCCCGAGCAATACAAGCTGCTTATAAACTTTTTCAAAACAAAAGGTACTGTTTATCATACTTATCAACTTAATAATGAGAGAGCATACAGAGTGGTACTCAAAAATATCCATCATACATACGATATCAACGAAATAAAAACGGAACTAGAGAAGAAAAATCACAAGGTCAGAAATATATTAAATATGAGATCGTATATAACTAAAAAGCCACTCAACATGTTTTTTGTTGATTTGGAACCCTCTGATAATAATAAGGAAATTTACAATATCACGAAGTTGTTGAACCATATTGTAGTAATTGAAGCGCCCAAAAAGAGAAAAGGATTAATACAATGCACAAGATGCCAAAATTATGGTCATTGCAAAACATATTGCAATCGACCATTTGCTTGTGTCAAATGTGGAGAAAATCATAACTCAAAAATTTGCGTAAAACCAAAAAGTACGCCTGCTACGTGCGCACTTTGCGGTAAAGATCACCCCTCAAATTACAGAGGTTGCGAAGAATACAAGGCCGCGTACTCCACTGCTTACAAGAAAACATATACAACAAAAAAATCACATGATACGAGAGATATTCATGATCCAAACATAAGTCGTCAAAATATTAACATCAGAAACACAAATCACATGAGCTACTCGGAAGTCATCCGAAATCAACAAAGAAACGCAACCAGCGGGCCCGAAACAAGTACGGTGCTACAGGATTTCTTGAACAGTTTTATAGATATGTTTAAACAACTCATGGAACAAAATAATATGATCATGCAGATGCTCACTTTTTTGGCTAAGAAATAATGGCTAACTCACTGCGGATTGCTGAATGGAATGCAAATGGCATTCTAAATCATCTAAATGGATTAACTATGTTTCTTCAAATACAAATGATTGACATCTTATTAATAAGCGAAACTCATCTCACAGAGTCTTCATACATAAAAATTCCATTCTACAACTTTTATGGTACTAATCATCCTGACAACACAGCACACGCTGGGGCTGGTATTCTAATAAAATCATCAATAGAACACTATGAGTTAGCGAAATATCAACAAAACCATATACAGGCAACATTAGTTAAAATAAAAGGTTTCGAACACAATATGATTGTTTCAGCCATCTATTGCCCTCCACGATATAATCTAAAGAAAAACGATTATGAAGAATATTTTGAAACATTAGGAAATAAATTTATAGTTGGTGGTGACTTCAACTCTAAAAATATAATATGGGGCTCAAGACTTACGACTCCAAAAGGTAAACAACTGGCAGAGTTAATATATGAGAAAAACTATACCATAATAACATCTGGGAGTCCCAACTACTGGCCAACAGACATACAGAAGATACCGGATCTGCTAGATTTTTTTATAACAAAAAATATTTCAAGTAATTATATTGATATAGAAAGTAATGAAGACTTATCTTCGGATCATACGCCCATAATTCTGACCCTAAGTACTAATGTAATAAAACGGAAGGTACAACGCAAACTGTACAACCACAAAACGAATTGGGAGTGTTTCAGAAATGTAATTGATTCAAAAATCAACCTTAAAGTAAGAATTAAAAATGAAAACGATCTCGACGAAATAACTGAACAGTTTATAAGTACTCTTCAACAAGCTGCTAGGTTTGCCACACCAGAACTAGCGCAACATAAACTGGAAATCAACGTACCAATGTAAATTAGGCAGCTTATAAAGGATAAACGAAAGGCAAGAAATGTCTGGCAAAGAAGTCATAACCAGCACGATAAAACAATATACAATAATTTGGCAAGAAAACCTAAACATGAATTAAAACAGTGGAGAGAAATTGGCATAATGAACTATATTACTAATCTTAACAAGTATGATAACACGATTTGGACACCAATTAAAAAAACTAGAAGACCTATAACAACTAACTCGGCAATAAGATTAGATTCGGAAGGACCATGGGCTAGGAGTGATCAAGAAAAGGCGAATATGTTTGCGGACTATCTAAGAAACGTATTTACTCCAAATGAAAATAGTCAACAACCGCGAGTATCTGATGAAGTTAATGAGATAAAAGGCACTACTGAAAACATTAAACAGGTTACACCAAAAGAAATTAAGAGACAAATTTCACTCTTAAATAACAAGAAATGTCCAGGAATTGATCAATTGGATGCTAAAATTTTGAAAGAACTGCCAAGAAAAGGTCTAATAATGCTGACTTATATATTCAATGGAGTACGACGTTTGGGATATTGGCCAAAGGACCTAAAGAACTCCGAAGTAATAATGTTACAAAAACAAGGTAAACCTAGTCATATGGCTAATTCATACAGACCAATTAGTCTTCAACCGGTTATAACTAAACTATTGGAAAAATATTACTAGTAAGAATCCAAGAAAATCTTACCGCGATACCAGATCATCAATTTGGTTTTAGACAATCTCACTCCACTATACAACAGGCTCATAGGATAACTTCAATCATTTACAAAGCTTTTGAAGACAGTGAGTATTGCTCTGAGGTATTCATCGACGTAAAACAAGCATTCGATAGAGTGTGGCATGATGGATTGATAGCCAAAATTAAAAAATGCTTACCAAACCAATTATATAAAATACTGAAGTCATTCTTGACTGGTAGATACTTCAGGACAAGAGTAAGAGATGCAGTATCAGATTTTCATCCAATAAAATCGGGAGTATCACAGGGTAGTGTATTAGGACCAATTTTATACACAGTATATACACACGACTTACCAACACATAACAACACAATTACGGGTACATTCGCGGATGACACAATGATCATGGCAACACATCAAGATCCAGTAATCGCATCTCTAAACTTACAAGAACATCTATTCGCACTTGAAGAAGGGCTGAAAGAATGGAAAATAAGTATAAATGAAGACAAATCAAAACATATCACGTTTACAACGAGAACTCAAAACTGTGAGGCCGTATTTATAAATAACATCGAAATTCCTCCTAGTACCAGCATTAATTATTTAGGGCTTCATCTAGACCGTAGACTCACATGGGGTCCCCATATCAAACAAAAAAGCAAACAAACAATGAAAAAATTCAAACAACTATACTGGCTAATTGGCAGAAAATCGAAAATGTCATACGCAAACAAGACTTTAATATACAAAACTGTACTAGTACCAATATGGAGCTACGGAATAGAATTATGGGGATGTGCAAGTGCATCAAACATAAAAATTATACAGCGTACCCAGAACAAAATATTAAGGGCAATGGTAGATGCGCCTTGGTACGTAACTAATGAGACCATCCACAGGGACTTGGAAATTAAAACTGTAAATGAAATTATAAAGACCCGGAGCTGTTCTTATCACAACAAAATCGATGATCATTCGAACGCTGAAATACAAATTATCAACAAAATGGTTCAAACAAGAAGACTCAAGAAGAAATGGCCAAAGGACCTGCAATATTAAATTATATACAGACAGCTATAAAATAATTCTAGCAGAGGATCTCTTCAATGGAGGAGACCTCTAAACGCCAAATATAATTTATCACATAGGCTAATAGAAACTTTGTCTTCTGATTGTCTATTGAATAATAAATAAAAAAAAAAAAAATTATGACTTAAATAATTTACTGCATAGGCAATATATGGTCTTGTAGTTACTGCCAAATACATTAATGCCCCTATTAAAAATTGATAAGGATACTTTTGCATGATATATTCATTGGGTTCCTTAGGTTTAATCAGTTGGGGTCTAACCTCACATGGTGTTGATACTGTTTTACAATTTTCCATATTAAAACGATTTAGTATATTTTCTGCATAAGAACGTTGTTTTAAATATACAAATCCATTTTCCTGTTTGAATTCAATTCCAAGACATCTATCTACTTTGCCTAAGTCTCTCATCTCAAAACATTCAGATAAAGATAGTTTAATTTCATTTAACCAATCTCTATCATTTGAAGCAATTAATAAATCATCAACATAAATAACTATCAATGTATGTTTTCCTGTTTTATTGCACATAAACAAACATGGGTCTTGCGACATTGCTTTGAATCCCATTGTCTGCAATTTTGTTACAAATTTTTTGTGCCATTGAATACCTGATTGACGTAATCCATATAGTGCTTTCTTCAATAAACATACGGGATCTGGGCTTTTCTCAATATTTTTCAGCCAGGTCTTCGCTGTATCTCTAATTTTCTCAGTAGCCGGTTTTTGAATAGTACCCAATGGTTTCTTATTCACAATTTTATATAATACTTCATGTAATTGTTCTGGCAGATTCATGTAGACTTTTTCTTCAAGTTCTCCATTTAAATATGCAGTTACGACATCCATTTGATGAATTTCTAAACCCATTTCCGCAGATAATGCTGCCAATAGTCTAATAGAAGTTGATCGTGCCACCGGAGAATATGTCTCACAAAAATCTTCACCATATTTTTGTGAACATCCTTTTGCAACTAACCGCACCTTTTTTCTATTAGGTTCTCCATCTAATTTTGTTGTAAAAACAAATCTGTTTCCAATAACTTTCTTTTGTGTGGGTCGCTCAACTATATCCCATGACATATTTTTGATTTGCGCAAGGTACTCGTCTTCTAACGCTTTCCTCCATTCGTCAGCATCACCTAGCTGACTAGATTGTTCCCAAGTCGTAATATTAATTTTGGATATATTAAAAGCATTTTCAAATATTTCACATTTTTCACTAATCACATTGTTTTCGTTTGAAATCCCTTCATCAACCTCCCTTTCTCCAGAGGATTCTTCTAATGTATCTTCGATCATTTCTTTATTTATTTGACATTCTTTTCGCGGTCTTCCTGCATGTCTTGTCCAAATAATCCTAGGACGCCCTTTTCCACGTTTTGATTGCTGCTGTGCTGGTCATTCATGGTTTGTATTTCGCTCGACATTTCCCAATTTTAAATACCATCGCCATTTTCACTATATATCTCACTATATTCATTATTAAATCCAGAATAGTTCATGAATCTAACGTTTCTGCTCTCAATTATCTGATTGCTTCCCGGTATATATATATTCGATAAGCCTTAGCATTATTCGAATAGCCAGGTTTAGATCACGAATCAAATTTTCCTTTGATATTTCCATTTTTAATCAAAACATATGCTTTTGATCCAAATATTTGTAAATAACCTAAATTTGGAATTTTTCCAGTCCATACCGTATATGGTATACATCCATCTAGTGCACTTGTTGGACATCTGTTTCTAGTGTAATTGGCATTGCAAACAGCCTCAGCCCAAAACCGTTGTGGTGCCCCCGCTTGCTTTAACATACAACGTGCCATTTCTATCAATGTCCGGTTCTTCCTTTCGGCTACACCATTTTGTTGAGGCGTATACCGTAAAGTAAGCCGTCTTTTGATACCATTATTATTTAAAAAATTATTGAATTCATTATTACAATATTCTCTGCCATTATCTGTCTGCAAAGCTTTAATCTTGTGTCCAGTTTTGTTTTCTACATACATTTTATATTGCTTAAATGCATTCAGTACTTCGGATTTACACTTTATGAAATATACTTCACACCAACGCGATGCATCATCAATAAACGTCACAAAATATTTCATACCTGAGAATGAAAGAGCTCTCATTGGCCCACATACTGTGTATAATTTCCAATAAATACTCACTGTGTATAATTATACTCACTGTGTATAATTTCCAATAAATTCTTCGTACGAATCTCCTTCGATCTTGGAAAGGGTAGTCTCGTTTATTTTTCACTAACACAGATTTCACAAATTGTTAACCTTTTATTAATATTCACATTTAAACCGTGCACTCTTTTATTTTTAACCATTGCTTTAATGTCATATTCATTCAAGTGCCCTAACTTTTTGTGCCACACATCAATACTCTTCGTATTTTCACTCACACTTTTCGCTGAATTCACTTTTTCATTAATATAATATAAATCACCTCGACGACGTGCTTTCAATTCAATCTTGCCTTCTTTAGTTAGAAATGCACTCTTTCGTGTAAAAATCACTTTATATCCATTATCAGTGGCTTTAGATACTGATAATAAATTAATTCGTAAATCTGGAACATATAACACATTTTCTAATCTCACGTGTTTATCTTTATTTTGTTCAAACGTAGTCTGAATATTTCCAATTCCTTTAATAACAGTACAGTCGTTATTAGCCAGTTTCAATTCCGCATTTGATCGATTAAGGTTTTCAAAATTATTCTTTTGATGACACATATGGCTTGTACACCCGCTATCTAAGCACCAAATATTGTCTGGTAATGATGATTGTTCATTTAAGCCAAACAACACGCTTTGTTCACTACTATATGTTGTGGACTGCTTACCGGCTGGATACCTCAAACGGCAGTCTCAAGCAAAATGTCCTCCTTTTTCGCATCTATGACACTTTATTTGCCGACGTGATTCAACTTTGGTTACGCAATCACGTGCAAAATGTCCGACTTTCTTGCATTTATGGCCTACACTTCTTCGATATGCAGCATTCGATTTATGATCTGATGACTCCTTATTTATTCTTTCCGAATAAAGTATCCCCTGTGAATGTTTATTTTCCTCATCTAGTTTGTTGCCTTGGATTCTGTCAAACAATCTAACCTTTAAAACTTCCAGTGTTGGCAACTTCTCCTGCGCTTCTATGGATTCTTTAAACATTGCGAATGATTCAGGGAGACTGTGCATTAGTAACGTTACCAGCATTTCGTCTGGGACTACAATGCCGATATCGTTGAGTTTTGCAGCAGTTTCACAAAAATCTGTCACATGTTTTGCCAAATCATCGCCTTCATGCATCTTTAATGTTACACATTTTTTCATGAGAGTTGTTCGCCTCGTTGCACCCCGACTTTCGAATAGTTCCTGCAATTTGTCCCATATCGCTTTCGCGGAACCGAGACGCGCGCACATTTTTAATTCTTTTCCTCTCATGTGTAGTACCAAATCAGATTGCGCTTTTCCGTCATTTATAACCCATTCCGCATATTTTTCGGCGGTCAATGGTTTCGCTATTTCGCCGCTTACATATCCCCATAAGTCATTCTTCTTCAGAATGGCTGTTAAATGAATTTTCCATTCATCATAGTTCTCCTCGCACAATGGTTCGATTTTGATTGAAGACGTCATCTTTTTATAAAACAACACTACACTTTAAAATCTATACTTCAAAAACACTCACTGTTTACGTCAGGATCCCGTTACTCGTTATCAGTCGCTGGATTCTGGAACTCGCTCAGTACGCTGGGCTTCTACCTGGACTTGTACCTGGGATTCTACCTGGGATTTCACCTGGGCCCATAACCAATATTAATGGTAAAATAAAATTTATTACTTTGATAATATTTACATAACAGTATTCTATTTATACAATAATATAAGGTATATTATTACTTTGGGCAGGCAGTCGAAATAGAATGATTTTGTTGAAACTTCTTTCTTTTATACCATGATGGAGATACCCCTTCTTTCACTCCTAGATAGATATCCTCATCAGGTCCGCATTCTATATATATAATTTTGTATTCTAACAAAATACTTAAGGACATCGAATTTAATAAGTGTTTTATAGCAAGCCTTTGTCAATCAGCACGGTATGTATTATTCAGAGTAAACTTATATATATATATATATATATATATATATATATATATATATAATATATATTATATATATATATATATATATATATATATATATATATATATATATATATATAGATATATAAAATATCATGAGGTAGATGGAATATTAAATTAACTAGTTATTATTTTATTTATTTATAGTTATACATTTTATTACAGATATACAGATATTACAGAATAGATACGGAATTTGAAAAAAATACGAGATTAACTCCGAATAACCCTGGTTAGAACTTAAGTGCAATCCCGTTCTTGAAACATAATAAATTATTATTCACGTGATTGGGACAAAGAGATTTTCGACACAAAAATAAAAACGAGATCGACCATAAAGATGACAATGATGAATAAGAAAAATCTTATATAATTTTATGTATTTTTATGTTGTTCTTATCTTATGTATATATCTGTACATTTTATTCTGTAATAACTATTACTAATATTGTCAACAATAGAATGAATACAAAAATTTAATATATGCATTTTTTTATTGGACAATATCAATTATTATTTTCAGGGCCACATGATAATTTTGAAATAAGGGCCAATCTCTATATTCTTATAAGGACCATTTACGGTTACCGAGTAGGGGTCAGAACAGTTCGCCGTACTTGGACCGTATCCGGCAAGGCGTTACCAAACGCATATGGGCCGAGTAGGGCTGCCGGATTGGGACCCTACTTAATTTAGGGCTTGCCTTATACGTGCCCTATTTAAATTTCCACTCGGGTAGATCTGCCTTTTCCAAAGAACTAATCACCACTTCTCCCAAATATTACAAATTGAATGTTTTTAGATCATTCAAATCGGATATTCCTTTCTCTCAAAAACTCGATTTGTATTTTATGCACTCTTTGCTCCATATGTCCGTAACAGCTGGACCTGCCTTTTCCAAAAACTAATCAGCACATTTCCCTATCAATATAAATCGAATGTTTTTTGAACCATTCAAATCGGTTGATCCGCGCGCCTGAAAACGCGGACGAAAAAATGCAGACATACAAAACACAAACACATATCCATTTTTTCTGAGGTATGCCAAAATGATTAGGAACCTTCAAACCGTCCAGAAATGAAATAAATTTCATGTTCGAATTTCGGTCCATTTCTACAACTACCCTACAGGAAGTTAAAATTTTTATTTTTATGCACTAACAAATGAATATTAAATAATATTTTTTATTAATAATATAGTCCATTACAATGTAAAATAGAATTGCATTATTTATTTGTCAATTTTCTTCGCAATTGCCAAGACTCTAAAAAGAGAGTCACTTTCGCATATTTTTATTGATATCACGGTCGAATGATAACTCAGAAAGTTGTAATTTGAAATATTGGATTTTTGCGAAAAGATTTATAAAATGGCATCAAAATTATTCAGTTACCAGGATGGGGCTAATTCTGCATGGACACACGCTCATACCATTTAAAATAAAATTCATAATTTGTTAACATTATTAACAATAATGAAAGCCAACATTTTGAGTTAGAACAATACCTATTACTGCAATGTGTACTGCAATAATTACTTTACGAACAATTTAATTTGTATATTTTAGTAAAGTTGCTAAAGTCGTACGAATTAATAAAAATGTTATATTAATGTTAATGTTAATAATAAGAGATAATACTTTTATGAAAATAAGGCTCTAATTGGTTATACTAATTTGATGTTTTTTAATTTGAACAAAAACTTTGCAAAATTGTGTTTCGTCATTATTTTTTTGTATTTAACAAGAAACATAAGACGAGTAAAGTATAAGTAAAACAAATTTCACTAATACGCCTTGAGCTACTGTATCTTCAAAGTTTGAAATTAAGTGTAATCGCATAACTTCAACAAATTTTACTATAATATATATACCTAAACATTGTCCAATAATTAATATAAATAAAACATTTTAGACTAAAATTGACTAATCATATTATTTCCGCTTAAAAAGCTTACTGAGTCCAATATCTTAGTAGAAACTTACAACTTATTTAGATTTAATTACTCTTCAATTATTTTATAAAATTGGCCAACCTTCCGTTTCTAAATGTTTGCTTAGTCATCTATACATTTTTTTCAACAGTACCAGATAATGTCATGTATATTTGTCAAACAAAATTTACTCAAGATACAACTTGAGAAACCTTACACCTTATATACCATTTAATTAATAGTTTAATTCGATTATTTAAAAATTTATGAAACAATATATATTATTTAATATAATGTCGTATCATTCAACAATTGAATGTATTGTATAAATAGGCCGCAAAATTAAAAATAAAAGAAGAAAGATTAGCAGAGAAATCTTTACAAGAAGACCAAAGGGATTCAGAGAGAATTCTAATAACTCATGATGACTTTGACAGTTCGCCTATCACAAGAAGTGAAGACAAAGTTGAAAACGATTTCAAAATTAGTAGTACTGAGAAAAGGACATCTATTAACTACGCCTCAAGATTCTGTGCTCTCTGCCCCGATATCAAGTGATGAAGATGTTGAAAAAGTTACTAAGACAACAACTTTTGATAAATATTTATATAGTTATTTTGTTGTTATTATTATAGTTATTTTGGAATAAAACAAGTAAAACTTGAAGAAACTTCTGATGAAATAGAAGACGAAATACAAAAACTAAAAAGTTTTGCCAGATTTCAAAATGTATCAAGCGAAGAACTTGATAAAGATAAGGAAAGTCCTTCCAGCAGTTTAGAAACGCAATGTGATTTACCTAATAAACAGTTCCACAGCCATATGTTCAAGTACAAGTTGACCACAGATCCATTTGCAAAATTAACTGAAAAATTATTACTATTGGAGAATAGTTTTAAATCGGATAATGAACATATTGGAAAGAGATTTCAATTCTCTGACTTTGTGGAAAAGGACAAAAGTAATGCATTTGAAAGTTCTAGTTCTGAACAAATGAAAAAAAAGTCCAAGATTCAATAACAGAAAAGATTTTGCAGAAAATAGTTATGATGACTCTGAAGAACAAATTAATACTAAACTTACTGATAGTACAGAAGAAAAAGCTAAAAAAAATTGTAGGTAATGAAAATGTTATTTTTTATATTCATGATATTCTTCTAACATAAAAATAATACTTTATTATTACATTATTTTCATAAAAATTATGATGTCACAAGACAAAGTGGAATCATTCTTCAAGCCGATGAAAGACTTGGAACCACTTTTTTTTCAACATTACCCGTAACACGACAAGAAAAATACCGTTGCAAACTGTCACAATATCTTATACGATATATTATACTATAGATTTATATACGCATTTGTATATAATTATGTTTGTATTTGATTTGAACTATGTGTACGTTTCTCATTCGAAAAATCCCTAATTTATTGCAATTGTAATATAAATCTAATTGTGGATATATTTTTTAACTTTTCGTAGTATAAGTTATAGTAATCACAAAAGAATTAAAATGAATATATTTGCCTATCTTTACGTTTCACCTATTTCTGAACATGTTGGCAGAGGGCATAGCGGAGCTTCACACTCTGCCAAAGTCCGCTGGTAAAAAAGTTTACCATCATTATTCCAAAAACTATGAATGTGTGGCATTTTTTACCAATACTAAATAACATCTAGAATAGTTTACACGCGGTTAGGGTAAATATGACCACCTAAATGTGCTTCTGAAATGATTATTTCAACCAAAAGTTGTATTTATTTAATTTTTATTAGATGTATTTCATAAAACAATGAGACTATAATAAGAAACAATGAGATAATATTAAATTAAATAGAAATAACTACTAAAGCTAGATTTAAGAAGTGGTAAGAGTTGATAAAATGGTTTGTTCATTATGTTTAAAAATATACATTTAGATT
>NW_020538040.1:119600084-119627318 GCF_003426905.1 Ctenocephalides felis
TAAACCAAGTATAAAACATAATATTTTATGGAATTTATTATGTCTACAATTCTGGTATTTAATATGGACCACGTTTCCTTATTTTGGTGACCCCGAGAGTGAAGAAATAACACGCAAGAAGGTAAGAATATCAAGACATATTTAGGAATAACAAAAAATAAATTGAAGTCTCATGAATTATTAAGAAGAGAACTTTTAAAAATATAAATAATTAATATAAATGGCTCACAACTGCCATAACTCGAAGAACATTCTAATCATACAATTGAGACTCCGACCTCGCACTTCGAGATCAACAACAACACGTGCTCAATAAATCACTTATTATTTTGGTCAGACAGGGAGCATCAGCAAACAATTTGGCAACCGCCATACACACTAGGCCACGGCCAAGTAAGCAATCAATAGACTAAACAAACATGACAACCGTCATACGAAACGGCCACAAGCGGTGGTCCATATTAAATACCAACTATATTTTATAAATGATCAATATGATTACACATTGTGTCGTCAATCCTAATCATACATAAAATAAACCAAGTATAAAACATAATATTTCATGGAATTTATTATGTCTACAATTCTGGTATTTAATATGGACCACGTTTCCATATATATATATATATATATATATATATATATATATATATATATATATATATATATATATACTCGTATATATATACGAGGTCTGTTCAAAAAGTACCCGGAATTTTCGTTTTTTCAAAAAAATATTTATTTATTCGTCTACATTAATGTGGTCCCCTTCAAAGTAGTCCCCCCCAGATATAATACACTTATGCCAGCGTTTTTTTCAATTTTCGAAGCACCCTTGATATTCACTTTTTGATATGTCCTTGAGCACTCTCAGCGATTTTCTTCAATCGAGGAAAACCGCCGTCCTTTCATGGGTCTCTTCAACTTTGGGAATAGGAAAAAGTCACACGGAGCCATATCTGGTGAATTTTTGCACTTTGCAACACTTTATTTCATTTTTTACGCAAAATTTAATACAAATTCTTTGACTTTTCAATTCTTCCATTGTAAAAATCGCCGAGCTCAGAAAAACACGTCGAACCTTAGCGACTACCACAGACAAAGTAAACAGTGAATATAGCTGAAAATTTCATCATACTTTAGGGGCATGTATACCAACACAATAAAAAAAAAATTTTGACAATCAGACACTCCAGACCCGCGAAATTTAATTATTAGTAATTCCGGGTACTTTTTGAACACACTCGCTTTATATATATATATAAAGCAAGAGGTTTTTCTTCAGATGGTGAAATAATATGATAAAATTGTTTCTTGGGCATCCATCCAATAATTAAAAAACAGTTTTATTGAAAAATGTTTTTATTAAGGGAACATACGTTTCGGGTCTAGATTTGACCCATCTTCAATGCTAGAAATAAATATAACAGGGTTACAAATTAAAACAATATAAAAAAAATATATATATATAATTACAGAAAAAAATAAGTAGAACAATGTATATCAAAAGTTTATATGAAAAACAAACATAAAATAAGCTTATGCAAAGAAACTCTCCATACAAATAAATTTAAAAAAAAATTTTTTTCTCATCCATCACATTGGGAAAAAAATATCAATTTGATATATTCTACCCTTCAAAATAATTCCTATCCACTACAACTTTCTCGCTCAGTAATTAATAATAGATTACCTTTTCTTCGTAATAAATTCCGTACATCTTCCTTATTTACCTCCCAATCACAACAAAATAGCATCATTTCACAAACCCTTAACCCTGTTCCTGAAAATTCACTTTCTCTCAATTCCTCCATCTCATTACCGTACATTGATTGCCTTTTCCACTCATGAAAAAAACTTTTTTCATCCGTTGGTCTGAAACTAGTGTGTTCGACTGGACACACTCTCACAGACTTATACACTAATTTAAAAACTCCTACCCCTATTTCCCGCACGTCAAACGTCGTATATGTCATTGATTGTAATGATTGTTCAAGTTGTTATGTTGGAGAAACTTCACAATTTCTCTCAAAAAGAATGCGCCAACACGAACTTAATAGTCTTAACAGGAAACAAAATAAAACCATGATCACCAAACATGTCTCCAACTTCAACCATTCTTTTAATTTCACCAATCCAAGAATTATTCATCGAGAAGCCAACACTTTACGCAGGAAGTTCGCTGAGAGTATTTTTATACAAATATTACCTACGATTAACAAACGTTTTGATTCGGCTTCTCTTTGCAATATTTACCGCGATGCTTCAAATAATTTTTTCAATATGCGCAATACTTCCTAACATTTCTTTTATGTTATATGTATATGTATGTATGTGTATATATATATGTGTATGTGTATATGTATATATATATACATGTTTATGTTTGTTGGATGTATATGTATATATATACATGTTTATTAAGTTGCGTATATATACATATATATGTTGTGTTATATTTGTTTATATAATAACTTTTTTCATAACTATTATTGTTTTCAGTTAATATCTTTACTTTTTCTTAATAAAATTCTGTTTATCATATATTTTTTACATTGTTCTATCATGGTTTTATTATGTTTCTATATTTTTATTTTGATCCACATATTATTTCATTTTGATCCAGTTATGTTTAACCGTTTGATTATGGATGGCTTACACATTTAAATTTTTTCTATGTTCCTACTGCGCATGTTTGCTGGGAAATTCTTCGCAATTGTAACCAATAAAATTCTCTCTATCCCGTTCTCTCATCCAATGACGATACAGTTTCCACTATTTTCCGCTGTAAACACGTAGGCCCACATTTTACTTTCGTTACACACACGTAACTCAGTCTCCAAACTAACAACATGTTCGTTTGGAATAAGCTTTTTTATAATAAAACATATTATTTATTTTAATTTTACAATTTTCAAAAATTTTCATAACTTGACGTCTTTTAAATTTTTTATTTCATGTTTATTTTTTCGTTACAATTTTGTGTTGTTTCTTTGTGTTATTTTTTTAAAAAAAATTTTTTAAATTTATTTGTATGGTGAGTTTCTTTGCATTAGCTTATTTTATGTTTGTTTTTCATATATACTTTTGATATACATTGTTCTACTAATTTTTTTCTGTAATTATATATATATTTTTTATATAGTTTTAATTTGTAACCCTGTTATATTTATTTGTAGCACTGAAGATGGGTCAAATCTAGACCCGAAACGTATGTTCCCTTAATAAAAACATTTTTCAATAAAACTGTTTTTTAATTATTGGATGGATGCCCAAGAAACAATTTTATCATATTATTTCACCATCTGAAGAAAAACCTCTCGCTATATATATATATATATATATATATATATATATATATATATATATATATTAATTGTTTAATATGAACAAAACAGCACTCAGATTTGTTTAACACAACTTTATTTTATGATTACAGACGTTTCGAGACCGTGGTGTGTCTCATCTTCAGTGTAATTTCAAAAACAGTTACTTATATACTACACATTCTTTAATAATTTATTTAAATTTCATTTAATTTTTGATATACAAAAAACACCAACTATTCCTTGCAATGCTTGACACAGTACTAAAGAAACATATAACACTTACAGAAATATTCTAAACAAATTTGAAGTACTTATCTAGATGGAGACAGAATGGGTATCATTATAATGTAAACAAAAGGAGTGCTATCGCTACAAAAATCGATAAAAATAAAAAAACAAATTAATTTATTGAAAAGAATAAGATAAATGAAAAATTTTTTATAAATTATTAATGATGTTTATATAAGTGTCATGTAAAATATTTGTGTCGGTTCTTAGATTTATGCTATTGTTAGTCCGAACTATTAACATTGATTCTGCCATGCTCCGTTTAAATAAGTCTTTCTCATGGAATAAAATTTGGGGATTGTCAAAATCAAACTTATGGTTGTTGATATTAGCATGATCCACAAGTGTACTTTTAAATTTTTTGTTATCTATTTTTTCACATTGTAATTCATGTTGCCTGAGTCTCTTTTCTAAGTTCTGGCAGGTCTGGCCAATATAAGAGCAATTACAATCCAAACAATTTACTTTATAAACTATATCTTTCTTTTTTGTTAATGGAGTTTCATCTTTAATTTTGGAATATAAAAATTTTAATTGTTTTAATGAAGAAAAAGTAATACGAATATTGTGTTTTTTGAAAAGTCTTTTTGATAATTGGTTAAAATTATTGTCAAGATATGGAAAATTAATGATAAAAGTTTTTTCAGGAACACTTGTTTTGCCAGGCTCTTCCGGTTTCTTATCAAAAGGTTCAAGTAATTTTGCGACTCTATTTTTAATAATTGGACAAATTAACTTATATGGAAAATTATTGCCAAGTAGGATCGTTTTAACTAATTTTATGTTTGTATCATAAAACAGAGGATCAGATAATAAAATAGCGTGATCTACAAGATTTAGAATGGTAGAAATTTTTATATTGAGAGGAACATGCGAATTAAAATTAATGTATCTCCCGGACCAACTATCTTTTCTGTACCAGTCTGTATAACATACACCGCCTCTATTAATGAGTTTTACGTCAAAAAAATGTAACGTCGAATCATTTTCAAGTTCCTGAGTGAATTGTAAAAAAGAATTGTACTCATTGAATTTGTTGAAAACATTATCTATATCTTTTTTATTAAGTAATATTAATGTGTCATCGATATATCTGAAATAAACCATAGGTTTGGAAGGTAAAGAATTTAAGACATGATTTTCCAAATTTTGTAATACTAAATCCGCCAAAACAGGACTTAATGGGCTGCCCATTGGACAACCTCTCTTCATCGTATAATATTTTTTATTAAAAGTGAAATATGATGCTTTTAAAAGTAATTCTATTCCTGCAATAAAACGGATCGGAAAATCGAACAGATAAGATTTATGTTAATGAAACAATTCACAACATTTCAAAAAACTCACATAAACAAAGTACAGTGCAAGAATGATACATCTTACATCTACCGGGACATCATAGCTACAAAAAAATTTCTTCAAGATAACAAACAATTATTAGTGTGTAAGGCAGATAAAGGAAACATTTCAGTGGTTTTGTTAAAAGAGGAATATGATAAAGAAGCAAAGAAAATTCTCAGTGATGAATCTCTATATGAAGAATTGGCATCGGATCCAAACAACTATCACCATAGACAAGTTTTTAAATTTATAAATTTATTAGAGAAAAAGGGACATATCAATAATACCATATCATTAAAGTTAAAAGTACAACATCCTTTAACCCCAAAATTCTATTGCCTTCCAAAGATCCATAAACCTAATTGCCCATTTAGACCAATTGTTTCCTACATTGATTCGCCATACTACTTTTTAGCAAAATATTTTTCAGATATTTTAAAGAATGTCACCATAGATTCTCCATATCGTTTAAATAACTCTTTCCAGTTAATAGAACATATAAAACATAAAGTAATTCCGCCTGATTGTTCCTTTATGAGTCTGGACGTCATTAATTTATTTAATAATCTTCCGCATTATCTAATTATTACAGCTATAAAGAAAAGATGGATGCAAATAGTTGAATTCACATGTTTACCGATGGAAATTTTTATTTCAGGAATAGAATTACTTTTAAAAGCATCATATTTCACTTTTAATAAAAAATATTATACGATGAAGAGAGGTTGTCCAATGGGCAGCCCATTAAGTCCTGCTTTGGCGGATTTAGTATTACAAGATTTGGAAAATCATGTCTTAAATTCTTTACCTTCCAAACCTATGGTTTATTTCAGATATGTCGATGACACATTAATATTACTTAATAAAAAAGATATAGATAATGTTTTCAACAAATTCAATGAGTACAATTCTTTTTTACAATTCACTCAGGAACTTGAAAATGATTCGACGTTACATTTTCTTGACGTAAAACTCATTAATAGAGGCGGTGTATGTTATACAGACTGGTACAAAAAAGATAGTTGGTCCGGGAGATACATTAATTTTAATTCGCATGTTCCTCTCAATATAAAAATTTCTACCATTCTAAATCTTGTAGATCACGCTATTTTATTATCTGATCCTCTGTTTTATGATACAAACATAAAATTAGTTAAAACGATCCTACTTGGCAATAATTTTCCATATAAGTTAATTTGTCCAGTTATTAAAAATAGAGTCGCAAAATTACTTGAACCTTTTGATAAGAAACCGGAAGAGCCTGGCAAAACAAGTGTTCCTGAAAAAACTTTTTTCATTAATTTTCCATATCTTGACAATAATTTTAACCAATTATCAAAAAGACTTTTCAAAAAACACAATATTCGTATTACTTTTTCTTCATTAAAACAATTAAAATTTTTATATTCTAAAATTAAAAATGAAACTCCATTAACAAAAAAGAAAGATATAGTTTATAAAGTAATTGCTCTTATATTGGCCAGACCTGCCAGAACTTAGAAAAGAGACTCAGGCAACATGAATTACAATGTGAAAAAATAGATAACAAAAAATTTAAAAGTACACTTGTGGATCATGCTAATATCAACAACCATAAGTTTGATTTTGACAATCCCCAAATTTTATTTCATGAGAAAGACTTATTTAAACGGAGCATGGCAGAATCAATGTTAATAGTTGGGACTAACAATAGCATAAATCTAAGAACCGACACAAATATTTTACATGACACTTATATAAACATCATTAATAATTTATAAAATTTTTTCATTTATCTTATTCTTTTCAATAAATTAATTTGTTTTTTCATTTTTTACGATTTTTGTAGCGATAGCACTCCTTTTGTTTACATTATAATGATACCCATTTTGTCTCCATCTAGATAAGTACTTCAAATTTGTTTAGAATATTTTTGTAAGTGTTATATGTTTCTTTAGTACTGTGTCAAGCATTGCAAGGAATAGTTGGTGTTTTTTGTATATCAAAAATTAAATGAAATTTAAATAAATTATTAAAGAATGTGTAGTATATAAGTAACTGTTTTTGAAATTACACTGAAGATGAGATACACCATGGTCTCGAAACGTCTGTAATCATAAAATAAAGTTGTGTTAAACAAATCTGAGTGCTGTTTTGTTCATATTAAACAATTAATATTCGTTCCACTCATATCATAAAATTCTATATATATATATATATATATATATATATATATATATATATATATTGATATAATGGGGTTGGTTGTTGGGTTTAGGTATGGGTTGGAGGTCCGATTGTTGGTAGATCCACAGTCCTGGTTAGTGGTTACTGTAGTAGATTCTTTATACAATATGGTAATAATGTCCGTCCAACCCTTTCCTGGTGCCTTGGGTCGAGCAGTAGGAGTAATGTTTGATTGACTGGTTTGATAATAGCTCTCTTCAAAATAATGGGTCCTTTCAGTAAGGTATTTGCTGGAAGAGACAAACTTCTGGGTTCGAATATAAAAATCCACTTGTAGTATTAAACACTGTATTTATTTCTTTTAATTAACAGACATAATCTCCACTTATGATATCTAAGACTACTCTCATGACATCATTGCTAGACTTTTGCCTGAGAAATCACTGGCTAGACTCTTGGCTAAGACATCACTAGTTTATACAAATAATTTTGACTCAATATATATTGTATTGGACGTGACAATTTCGGGATGGCGTGCTTCCGCGTTCATGCGAAGATCTTGGACTTTAATTAACATTGAAGAATAAATTCATATTTTTATTAAAAGCACGTACGATCATGTTATTACAGAACACGCCACCCCTAAAGAATATTGTTAGTCCTCTAACAATTAAAAAAAAGAAATTACAATTTATTTGGGGTTCCTCCCCTCTAAAACAATTTATCGTCCTCGATAAATGAAAAATAATAATCTATGGTATAATTGATTATAGCAAAAGAGAGAAAAATTTGAAAACTATTTGCAAAATATGAAAAAGTAAAAGTTTAAAATTTTGTAGTATGTCCGCAATATAATAATTAGTTAACAATTCTGATAATAATATTGGTAAAAAAATTAACATTAAACATTTTTTAAAAAAGATCTAATATTGTTGGAACATTTTGCTGCATATTGTGATTTTTAATAGTTCACTAAAATTATTTTGATTTAGTTTCAACAGTTTGTTCAATTTCAAAAGTAGGATTTTGATAATACAGCAAAATATTATAAACAATAATTAGTTACATTATTAGGATGCAATCTAATACCATATGAATTTGCTCAAGTAGCATAATTCGTGTGTCTGCTTTAAAATGATTAGTAGACAAAAAGCGAAGTTGTGACCTATTTGATTTATATTGTTTACACATCAATAAAACTTTTAAAAATTTATGTGATAAAATTAATTATTTGATTCATTATCACTATCATTAATTGGTTTTGATATATAATGAAGTTTCTACTATGATAGTAAAATAATAAAAACAACTTTTCTATTTGCATAAGAATATTAACAAGGTACAAAATCTCTTTTTTTTCACAAATTTAATATTATCATAAATTGTTTAATTTTGTATGATAATTTATTTATTTGATTCGAATTTTAAACAATGATCAAAATACTCTACGTCAGATTCAGTTCAATATTTTTAATAGGATGTTAAAAATGCGCGCGCGATTATCACTAACTGAACCTGTATGAGAATCCTGTATCAATCTTCGAAAATTTAAAAAAAAAATAGCTTGCACACTTGCCGCTATTCTAATGCATTACATCTAGATAGAAATGGAAGATAGTGATAATTTGTTTCGTAATCTAATAATTGTGTGTTGTCACATACTTCTACATTAATACATTCCTGTAGGCCCTCCTGATTTTATAACTTTTATTTTCAAATTCTATTTTGAACATTCTATTTGTACTATAAAAATATTACTTTAAAATTATTATATTTAGAATGTCAGTATTAATAAAAAATGAGTAGCCTTTGAATTTCAGAATAATTGATACAAATTATTATTATTTTTTTTTCTATATTTTATTTCCATGTGAATTATTGATACTACGCATCAAAATTACTATAGATATAAGTTTCTATTTTTTGTTTTGGTCTTATTATATCTGCTTGGAACGCTCGAAATTCATAGTTATTTATTATCAATACAACTATGAAAATATTAATATTTCAAATAAATTACGATAAATTATTCAAAAAGCAAAATTAAAATATCAAAATAATAGAATTTTAATTGAATAAAAATATGTCGCCAATTAATACTTTTCAATTTTTTTTTTAAATAATAATAAAATAAAGTTTTGTAAAATACATCGAGATTCATAAAATTAACGAAGTTAATATTCATAAGCAAATTTGTATTGCGTGCCTTGTTAAAATTTGAAACCGAATGTTACGTGATATTTCTTTACTCAAATTTTAAAATAGAAATATGATAAAGCTTTTTATACCATTAACGCAAATAATCGAAATTACAATTATAAAAAATAATTAGAAAAATATTATAATTGTTAATTTACGCAATTAATGTAATAGAAAATAAATTTACTCAATTGCTTGCTAATTTTCAAAATAAAATTTATTTAACTTGTAGAGAAGAAAATTTAGGTAATATTTTACGTCACGTTGTATTGAAAAATGAAATAATTTTGTATCAATAATTCAAACATAGACTTTTTCTATTCTCCTATATTTTTTTCAAATTTTTATAATTTATAATTCTGTTCTATGGGGATAGTTACATTGCTATTATTGACATTAATTTAAATTTATCCCCTTCATTTCTGTAACATTTTGTGGTATGGGCAGTTGATTAAATTTAATTATTATTGAAATTTGCATTTTCAAGTTCATATATTTTCACTCCAAACTTCAAAGTTCATTTAATGTAATATTCAAGATTAAAATTTCATTCTTATTTAACATTTATAGAATTATTTCTAAATTCAACATTTAAATTAAATTCAACATTTGGAAATTATTCTCATGCAAGATTTAATAATATCGATAAAATCAACGAGCGTGTTTTGGTCCTAAAATGAAAATAACGAAATAAATTTATTTGAAAGATTTTATTGACTCGTTCCCGCGGATTCATGAGTCTCTTATAAGTCATCAAAATTACGTCAAATATATTTAAGATCTCGTTGTTTTCACTAACCTTACGAGTCTCCATTTGGGTTTTTCCTACCCTGATTAATTATTTATTCGTCAGATACCTATTGTTTCTTTTGAACAATTTAATATTAGGCTATCTGAAATGAAGGATTGGCACTATCGCCTGAAAAGTGGCACAATGGCTACACTAAATCCTTTAGGCATTTTGCCTTTATACTGGCATTTAAAGCCACATTAAAAATCGCGACGTTATAAAAAGATCAACAGATGTAAATTATTTACTCTTGATAGGATACTCAAAGTAATTAACTAGAGTCACTAACTTTTCGATATCACTTTCTGAGTTTTTTATATTATTACTTGATTACTTTGTTACTAATCTTTACAATTATTTTACTTTGAAATATTTCTGTTATGAAATTCGGACCTGGCAATGCTCGTAATTGTTTTCGTTTTTTTTTTTATTTATTTATTAACTGGCCTCGACTCCTTAGTCATCCAGCCATTACAAATTACAATACAAATATAATTATAAACTAAGTAGGAAATTAAAATTAAAAATCACACTACCAATGAAGAATAGTTACAATAAATAAACCTAAAAACATCCTACTCTATAGCCTTATATTGGATTCATTTACAAAGTCTATCAGTATTCTGTACAAATCAATGTTATTACTACTAATGATGAACCTAGCATTTATAGGAAATGTCACATTCCGCTGTTGAAGCTTTTTAAACAGAATTATTCGTTGCCTTTCATACAATGGGCAACTCCACAATATGTGATCTATTATGTCCAGTACAGTGCTGCACGAACAGAACGGGTCTTGTTTGATCCCAATCCTAAATAGATGAACATTGTTCTTCGTGTGCGCCAATCTTAATCTGCATATTGTAGATATCTCTCTTCTATTCCAATTCAATTTTTCAAACCATGTGTTTCTGGACACTATCGGTTTACAGGGTCGGAATAATATTCCTTTTGACGCTGATTCGAGATCAAATATTTTTTGCCAATGCAACATCCCCATTTTTGTGATCTTTCGTTTCAGATCCACGGCAGGAGCTTTTTTAATTAAAGTGGCAGAGTTTTGTGCCTCTTTGGCCAGGCTATCCACGATCTCATTTCCGGTGATATTGTGATGGCCTCTTATCCATACTAACTCGATCTTGTAGTTATTGTTGTTTAGCTTTTCTATTTTTTGTAAACAATCGAATATTAATGAATTGCCATAATCTTTAGGCATATTTAAGACATGCAGTGAGGACATGCTATCAGAAAGAATTATTGCCTTCTTTAATTTATGTTCCTTAATTAGATCTAGCGCATTGTTGATAGCCGTCAACTCTGCAGTAAATATTGATGCCCAATCTGGAAGTTTAATTTGAAGCTGTATATCCTGGCTTGGTATGTATACAGCACAGCTAACGCCGTCATCAGTTTTTGAGCCGTCCGTATAGATTTGTACATACTTTTCCCATCTAGTGTTCAATGAGGCGTGCAATTGCAAATTGATTATTTTTTTATCCAAATTCTTTCTAATGACTAATTCGTCTGATAGGTGAATATATTTTTTGGGAATCGTTGCTTTCCAAGTCACTGTGTAGTACGCCAATCAGCTGCTTATTATGATGTTATTTTCTAAAGGCTTTAATGAATGGAAACCAGCAACTAGCGGAGGGGTCGGTTTATTAAACCAGTACCTATTATTGAAATGCCGAACTGCCAGTGCCTCTAACTGATCTTGAATCCATGAATGATCAAAATTGAATTTTTTGATCAAGAATCTATTCGTTAGTACTTGTATTCTTATATCTAAGGGAGCTTCCCCGGCTTCAGCTAATAAAGAGTTAGTGGGGGTTGATTTTAAAGATCCCAGACATGTTCTTATAGCTGCAAATTGCGCTCTACTCAACTTTTTATGTAAGCCTGCGGACAATCCTCCGTAAATTTGACAGCCATAGTCGAAATGGGGTCTAATGATAGATTTGTATAAAGAAAGACATGCATTTGGGTGTACCCCAGCTGGTGTTACATATTCTTCTGAGTAAATTAATCCCTTTCTCGCATTTGAATAATATCTCGCTTATGTGCTTGTTGAAATTTAATTTTTTATCAAAAGTCACACCCAGGATTTTAATGTTTTCTAATATTTCGATTCTTATCGTGTCAATATCTATTACATGCTTATTTTTGGAAAATCTATGCCTGGTAAAAATTATGCTTTTGGTCTTCCTCGGTTCCAAAGCAAGTCTATTATTCCGCGACCATTCCAAATCTTTTGATATGGCATTAGCCATTTCTGCTCTGCAATGCTCTACTGAGTGAGAAACTGTGTACATAATCAGATCGTCCGCATATTGTAGCTTTTTGACTCTTGTCCCTTCTGACGATATAAAGTCTGCCATATAGATGTTAAATAAGAGAGGGCTCAGAATCAAACCTTGTGGGATACCCGTATATGATGTCCTTGGCCCTATTAGATGATTCTTATTTCTCACGTAAATTTTTCTATTGGATAGCAGTGACATTATAATAATAATAATATTGTCTGAGATCTTGTAATTATGTAGCTTCTTTTTGAGAATATTATTATCAACATAATCATATGCCTTTTTAATATCTGCCGTAACTAGTAGCACTTCTTTTTTATCTGACAATGCACTATATAGATCTACAATTAGCTCGCTTAACAAGTCGATTGTACTTTTTCCTCTCCTAAATCCGAATTGATATTTATTTAATATACCCTTTTTCTCTATGTACCATTCTAATCTTTTTTTTAAAATGCTTTCAAAGATTTTCGTGAGACAAGGAAGAAGCATTATTGGTCGATAGGACTTATGATCACTTGGATCTTTTTGCGTTTTTAGTATTGGCACTAGCACCGCAATTTTCCAATCTTCCTGGATCCAACTTGAATTTAATACAAAGTTGGACATTTCGACTATTATACATTTGAATGCTTTGGAGCAATCTTTAATCATAATGTATGTGATGTTATCAAATCCTGGAGAGCTGTTTCTTTTGTCTTTTAGTGCCAGTTCTAGCTCCTCATAATCAATGCGTCTTTCGATTTCATGAATTGCGTAGTCATCACTTGCTTCTTCTGCTTGGTCTTGGGAGTATTGAACGGGACCAGGTACAAAGTCAGGCGTGTGGATCTTCAAAATTGTCTCACAGAAATTGTCACTCATTTGTTGAATTGGGGACTCGCCATTATTTTTATTATTTAATCTTTTTACAATGTTCCATAATTTATTAATGTTTGTATTTCTATCGATAGAATTCACGAATTCAAGCCATTTTTCTCTTTTTTTTGTTTTAAATAGTTTTCTAGTCTGTGCTGTGATTTTTTGGAGCTCCAGGTAATTTTTGTAGTTGAATTGAGCTTTTAGTCTCTTAAATGCTATTCTTCTTTTTCTAACTTGAATTTCGCTTTCATTATCCCACCATAAAGCCGGTTTAAATGTATCCGATCTTGGTAATTTATACTGTTTAATGTGCTTAGTGGCTGCACTATTTATCGTTTCTTGAATAAAATTATACATATCTTCAGAATCATTTGGAATGTATGATGTCTCTAAAGTCTCTTCGATATCTAATCTATAGTCATTCCAATTTGCCTCCTTAGTCTTCCATTTTCTGCTTGGATACCATCCCACTCTCGTATTACATTTGAATTGCATCTTTATTAAGATAGGCAAATGGTCAGAGCCTACATTATCTGGTATTACGCTCCAATGTAGTCTATCATGAAGAGAAGCCGAACAGAAAGTCAGGTCGATGGCGGCTGATTTCTTCCTAGGCGTTTGTGTTGTCGTATGCGTTCCGTCATTCAGCATTAACAAATTAAGGCTATCCACAATATCGTAAATAATAGCTCCTCCTCTGTCAATTATTTCATTACCCCAAGCTAAATGTTTGCTATTGAAATCTCCTGATACAATTATTCTGACAGGAATCTGTTCGATGATATTTTTGATTAAATATAGATCCTTTGTTGCCTGTGGTGCGCAATAAATTGAAATCAAACAGAACGGAGTAGCCGATTTAATTATTACCGCGGTCATTTGCATGTCTCGGTTACTTAGTGAATGTGCGAATTCTTCGCACGGAATGTTATTTTTAATCAATATGGCCGAACCACCGTAGCCGTCCTGTCTGTCCTGTCGAAATATGTTATACCCTTTAAATTTAACTGATTGGCCCTGTTTGAGCTATGTTTCAGTAAGAGCTGCCATATGAATTTTCTTAGGAAACATAAGATTTTCGATGCTTTCCTTATTTGCTCTTAAAGATCTACAATTTAATTGTAAACTATTTATATTATCCATCTTTGGTTGGTATTTGTTATAATTATTTTTTCACTATCTTCTAACTTTCGTTAGCATTGACTACACTTATTTTATTGTGTATTTCATCTTTATTACGATTATCTATACCTGTTTTATTATTCTGGTTTAAGTAATTCATAATGGTATGTGTATCCCATTTTAACTTATATATACTTTCATCTATCTTTTTACATTCTTTATTTCTCTCACATTCTATTTTTTCTCGAAGTTTCAATGCCAATTCTATAAAATGATTTAATTGTCGTTTATTTCCTTCCTTTTTATTGGTCTTATTACTGTTCAGGCTTAGTTGTTCTTGGTTTCTTTTTTCGGGTTTTTCAGTTATCTGGTCTCTGTTATATCGATTGATCGGCCTCAAGTATTCTGTTCGACGTTTATACATAATATTTCTTGGTTTATTCATTAACATTAATCTGTCTTTATCAATGTTAATTTCTTGTTCATCTAAACTATTCAATAATTCATATTTATTTTTATGCCTGTGTGAATCCATTTCGGTATTGCCATTTAGTCTCGGAAACGATGAATTAAACTCCGGATTGTACGGGTTGATCTTAGCAGCCTCAGCATTTCTTTATTTACTTTGAAGAATTTACATTCTTTGTCATTTGCTTGATGGTTTCCATGGCACATATAAAGTCTGACACGATATGGCAATTTTCATGAGAGTGTTCTTCTGAACAATACCGGCATCTTATCTTGCTTTTGCATTGATTTTTTATATGTTCATAACGCCAGCATTTGTGGCATTGCATTACAGATTGAATGTAAGGACTGACAGCACAACTAACCGATTACATTGAGACGTATTCTGGCAGATAGTTACCCCTGAACACTATTTTTACCATTTGTGATTTCATATTTATTTTTTCTAAGTTTCTTTTTTTAATGCATTTGACATCTAATATTTTGATATCCGATCTAATAACATCCATGATATCTTGCTCATCCATGTCGGGTTCAACGTTAAAAATAATGCCGGTTCTGTATAATTTATGTCTTGGGATGTACGTTCGTATGTTAAATTTTTCCAAAATTTTTTCTTTGATTAATTTATTAGCATAAAAGTAGTCTTTAAATACTAATTTGATTTTGTTTCTCCCGATCTTTGAGATATCTATGATATTTTTGCTTATGTTAAGCGATTGTTTGAATATCAATCTGCCTAAAGCTAGATTGTGAAATCTGCCAATGCTTTCGTTCTTTGATTCTGCAAAAACCGTGTACGGTCCTTCATCATATGGTTCATAATAATTAATTTCTTCGTTTATTTTATTATTTCTAGTGTTATCTTCATTTGTCATATTACTTTCTTCATCTATCATTTCTATCTAACTTTTACTTTTTCCAGTGCTGCTGCAACCTGGGTTATCCTCCATATTTTCATTTAATGTTGTTACTTTGTCTTTTTTAGAATCCAATTTTATCAATTTCTTGATTAATTCTTCGGGTATATTAACCGTTTTTAAACTAGCTTTATTCTTGCTTCTTTTATTGTTTTTTCGCAACATAACTTTATTGTCATCACCATTCGTATTATTTAAATTCACTTGATTTATCGATGTATTATTATCACTCCGCGTGTTATTTTCCACATTGATCGGCAAAACTGTTGTATCTAAAAATTCACTGTCGCTTTCTTCCGAAAAATCACTCTCCATTACTTCATCATTATTGATAACATGAATCGATTTACCAATTTGGATACCTGTTTCTACCTCCGTGCTATTATATTCCTTATCTATAACTGCAGGTATTGATGCCCCGCCGGGTTCAAACGGTTTATACTCCATTATAATACATTACTTATGTAACTCTTTTATTGTAATTACTAGTCGCTTCGATCCGTTCAGTTCGGTTGCTCGAGCTCCTTCGGAATTGTTTTTGTTGAAAAATGCTTAGTTAACAATATTTACTTGAACTTAACCTTGATGGTTACGTGAAGTCAACAAAATAATAGTGGTGTGAACAATAATCGAACTGCCCATTGTTACAAAAACGTTACCCAAGTACAACCAAAATCCTAATACAAAAAAATATTCAAATTGACAAAATATTATTATTTATATTCTAATTGACAAATAAAATCTTTAAAAAAAATTGACGACTATGATGTTCTGGATGTGTAGTTGTTGCCAAAAAAAAGGATTGGTTCTTCTTACTTGGGGAGTGAGCCTTAGTCAAGAAGTCTGCGTCGATCTGCGTAGATCTGTCTGCGATGTTTATCTCGGTAATGCTGCCACCTTTAATGCCTTTAGTTCCTCGTGCTAGTCCTGGTCTTGCTGCTTGCTGGATACTCCGTTTTAGTTTAATGACTCTGCAGCCTCTGGGTGCGAAGAAAACCGGGTCCAGATTTCACCAAGCACAATTCACAAAACTAACACTTCACTACAAGGAAATCCACCGCTTGACACCATGAAATGATATAATGGGGTTGGTTGTTGGGTTTAGGTATGGGTTGGAGGTCCGATTGTTGGTAGATCCACAGTCCTGGTTAGTGGTTACTGTAGTAGATTCTTTATACAATATGGTAATAATGTCCGTCCAACCCTTTCCTGGTGCCTTGAGTCGAGCAGTAGGAGTAATGTTTGATTGACTGGTTTGATAATAGCTCTCTTCAGAAAAATGGATCCTTTCAGTAAGGTATTTGCTGGAAGAGACAAACTTCTGGTTTCCAATATAAAAATCCACTTGTAGTATTAAACACTGTATTTATTTCTTTTAATTAAAAGACATAATCTCCACTTATGATATCTAAGACTACTCTCAAGACATTATTGCTAGACTTTTGCCTAAGACATCACTGGCTAGACTCTTGGCTAAGACATCACTAGTTTATACAAATAATTTTGACTCATTATATATTGTATTGGACGTGACAATTTCGGAATGGCGTGCTTCCGCGTTTATGCGAAGATCTTGGACTTTAATTAACATTGAAGAATAAATTCATATTTTTATTAAAAGCACGTATGATCATGTTATTACAGAACATATATATATATATATATATATATATATATTAGGGTGAGCCAATTTTTTGCATATTGAGGCACCTCGCTAATTTAACTTTTTACATCATTTGAAACAATATTGTAAAAAAAAGCATAACCCGCAAATGAATTTAAAGTCAGCGAAAAATCTCATGAAAAATATATTATGACATATATCGAGTTATACATCATTTTATTCGTAATTTTATTCTGTATCTTTCGTACGAACAAAGTTTTTTCGTATCTTTTACGGTTTAGATAGTATAAAGCAATCTGTGTAGTTGTTAACTTGTCAAAATGCAAAGTGCGGCTAGGTTGGAGCAATACTCCTCACGATTCGATATTTCTCTAAAGAAAACATATAAAGTATTATACATCATTAGAAAGGTCGCAAAATTCTTAGTTCTTTTTCCATATATCACAACTTCGAATTCCCAACGGTGTGGCCTACAGGCGAGTTGCCGTCGTGAAAATTCGGAAAAATCGGAAAATCTAGAGAAAATTATATGAACACACCTAACCATTTATATACCATTTTATTCGTAATTTTATTCTGCATCTTTCGTACGAACAAAGTTTTTTTGTATCTTTTACGGTTTAGATAGTATAAAGGAATCTGTGTAGTTGTTAACTTGTCAAAATGCAAAGTGCGGCTAGGTTGGAGCAATACTCCTCACGATTTGATATTTCTGTAAAGAAAACATATAAAGTATTATACATCATTAGAAAGGTCTCAAAATTCTTAGTTCTTTTTCCATATATCACAACTTCGAATTCCCAACGGTGTGGCCTACAGGCGAGTTGCCGTCGTGAAAATTCGGAAAAATCGGAAAATCTAGAGAAAATTATATGAACACACCTAACCATTTATATACCATTTTATTCGTAATTTTATTTTGTATCTTTCGTACAAACAAAGTTTTTTCGCATCTTTTACGGTTTAGATAGTATAAAGCAATCTGTGTAGTTGTTAACTTGTCAAAATGCAAAGTGCGGCTAGGTTGGAGCAATACTCCTCACGATTCGATATTTCTCTAAAGAAAACATATAAAGTATTATACATCATTAGAAAGGTCTCAAAATTCTTAGTTCTTTTTCCATATATCACAACTTCGAATTCCCAACGGTGTGGCCTACAGGCAAGTTGCCGTCGTGAAAATTCGGAAAAATCGGAAAATCTAGAGAAAATTATATGAACACACCTAACCATTTATATACCATTTTATTCGTAATTTTATTCTGTATCTTTCGTACGAACAAAGTTTTTTCGTATCTTTTACGGTTTAGATAGTATAAAGCAATCTGTGTAGTTGTTAACTTGTCAAAATGCAAAGTGCGGCTAGGTTGGAGCAATACTCCTCACGATTCGATATTTCTCTAAAGAAAACATATAAAGTATTATACATCATTAGAAAGGTCTCAAAATTCTTAGTTCTTTTTCCATATATCACAACTTCGAATTCCCAACGGTGTGGCCTACAGGCGAGTTGCCGTCGTGAAAATTCGGAAAAATCGGAAAATCTAGAGAAAATTATATGAACACACCTAACCATTTATATACCATTTTATTCGTAATTTTATTCTGCATCTTTCGTACGAACAAAGTTTTTTTGTATCTTTTACGGTTTAGATAGTATAAAGCAATCTGTGTAGTTGTTAACTTGTCAAAATGCAAAGTGCGGCTAGGTTGAAGCAATACTCCTCACGATTCGATATTTCTCTAAAAAAAACATATAAAGTATTATACATCATTAGAAAGGTCTCAAAATTCTTAGTTATTTTTCCATATATCACAACTTCGAATTCCCAACGGTGTGGCCTACAGGCGAGTTGCCGTCGTGAAAATTCGGAAAAATCGGAAAATCTAGAGAAAATTATATGAACACACCTAACCATTTATATACCATTTTATTCGTAATTTTATTCTGCATCTTTCGTACGAACAAAGTTTTTTTGTATCTTTTACGGTTTAGATAGTATAAAGGAATCTGTGTAGTTGTTAACTTGTCAAAATGCAAAGTGCGGCTAGATTGGAGCAATACTCCTCACGATTTGATATTTCTGTAAAGAAAACATATAAAGTATTATACATCATTAGAAAGGTCTCAAAATTCTTAGTTCTTTTTCCATATATCACAACTTCGAATTCCCAACGGTGTGGCCTACAGGCGAGTTGCCGTTGTGAAAATTCGGAAAAATTGGAAAATCTAGAGAAAATTATATGAACACACCTAACCATTTATATACCATTTTATTCGTAATTTTATTTTGTATCTTTCGTACGAACAAAGTTTTTTCGTATCTTCTACGGTTTAGATAGTATAAAGCAATCTGTGTAGTTGTTAACTTGTCAAAATGCAAAGTGCGGCTAGGTTGGAGCAATACTCCTCACGATTCGATATTTCTCTAAAGAAAACATATAAAGTATTATACATCATTAGAAAGGTCTCAAAATTCTTAGTTCTTTTTCCATATATCACAACTTCGAATTCCCAACGGTGTGGCCTACAGGCGAGTTGCCGTCGTGAAAATTCGGAAAAATCGGAAAATCTAGAGAAAATTATATGAACACACTTAACCATTTATATACCATTTTATTCGTAATTTTATTCTGCATCTTTCGTACGAACAAAGTTTTTTTGTATCTTTTACGGTTTAGATAGTATAAAGCAATCTGTGTAGTTGTTAACTTGTCAAAATGCAAAGTGCGGCTAGGTTGGAGCAATACTCCTCACAATTCGATATTTCTCTAAAAAAAACATATAAAGTATTATACATCATTAGAAAGGTCTCAAAATTCTTAGTTCTTTTTCCATATATCACAACTTCGAATTCCCAACGGTGTGGCCTACAGGCGAGTTGCCGTCGTGAAAATTCGGAAAAATCGGAAAATCTAGAGAAAATTATATGAACACACCTAACCATTTATATACCATTTCATTCGTAATTTTATTCTGCATCTTTCGTACGAACAAAGTTTTTTTGTATCTTTTACGGTTTAGATAGTATAAAGCAATCTGTGTAGTTGTTAACTTGTCAAAATGCAAAGTGCGGCTAGGTTGAAGCAATACTCCTCACGATTCGATATTTCTCTAAAAAAAACATATAAAGTATTATACATCATTAGAAAGGTCTCAAAATTCTTAGTTATTTTTCCATATATCACAACTTCGAATTCCCAACGGTGTGGCCTACAGGCGAGTTGCCGTCGTGAAAATTCGGAAAAAACGGAAAATCTAGAGAAAATTATATGAACACACCTAACCATTTATATACCATTTTATTCGTAATTTTATTCTGCATCTTTCGTACGAACAAAGTTTTTTCGTATCTTTTACGGTTTAGATAGTATAAAGCAATCTGTGTAGTTGTTAACTTGTCAAAATGCAAAGTGCGGCTAGGTTGGAGCAATACTCCTCACGATTCGATATTTCTCTAAAGAAAACATATAAAGTATTATACATCATTAGAAAGGTCGCAAAATTCTTAGTTCTTTTTCCATATATCACAACTTCGAATTCCCAACGGTGTGGCCTACAGGCGAGTTGCCGTCGTGAAAATTCGGAAAAATCGGAAAATCTAGAGAAAATTATATGAACACACCTAACCATTTATATACCATTTTATTCGTAATTTTATTCTGCATCTTTCGTACGAACAAAGTTTTTTTGTATCTTTTACGGTTTAGATAGTATAAAGGAATCTGTGTAGTTGTTAACTTGTCAAAATGCAAAGTGCGGCTAGGTTGGAGCAATACTCCTCACGATTTGATATTTCTGTAAAGAAAACATATAAAGTATTATACATCATTAGAAAGGTCTCAAAATTCTTAGTTCTTTTTCCATATATCACAACTTCGAATTCCCAACGGTGTGGCCTACAGGCAAGTTGCCGTCGTGAAAATTCGGAAAAATCGGAAAATCTAGAGAAAATTATATGAACACACCTAACCATTTATATACCATTTTATTCGTAATTTTATTCTGTATCTTTCGTACGAACAAAGTTTTTTCGTATCTTTTACGGTTTAGATAGTATAAAGCAATCTGTGTAGTTGTTAACTTGTCAAAATGCAAAGTGCGGCTAGGTTGGAGCAATACTCCTCACGATTCGATATTTCTCTAAAGAAAACATATAAAGTATTATACATCATTAGAAAGGTCTCAAAATTCTTAGTTCTTTTTCCATATATCACAACTTCGAATTCCCAACGGTGTAGTTGTTAACTTGTCAAAATGCAAAGTGCGGCTAGGTTGAAGCAATACTCTTCACGATTCGATATTTCTCTAAAAAAAACATATAAAGTATTATACATCATTAGAAAGGTCTCAAAATTCTTAGTTATTTTTCCATATATCACAACTTCGAATTCCCAACGGTGTGGCCTACAGGCGAGTTGCCGTCGTGAAAATTCGGAAAAATCGGAAAATCTAGAGAAAATTATATGAACACACCTAACCATTTATATACCATTTTATTCGTAATTTTATTCTGCATCTTTCGTACGAACAAAGTTTTTTTGTATCTTTTACGGTTTAGATAGTATAAAGGAATCTGTGTAGTTGTTAACTTGTCAAAATGCAAAGTGCGGCTAGATTGGAGCAATACTCCTCACGATTTGATATTTCTGTAAAGAAAACATATAAAGTATTATACATCATTAGAAAGGTCTCAAAATTCTTAGTTCTTTTTCCATATATCACAACTTCGAATTCCCAACGGTGTGGCCTACAGGCGAGTTGCCGTTGTGAAAATTCGGAAAAATCGGAAAATCTAGAGAAAATTATATGAACACACCTAACCATTTATATACCATTTTATTCGTAATTTTATTTTGTATCTTTCGTACGAACAAAGTTTTTTCGTATCTTCTACGGTTTAGATAGTATAAAGCAATCTGTGTAGTTGTTAACTTGTCAAAATGCAAAGTGCGGCTAGGTTGGAGCAATACTCCTCACGATTCGATATTTCTCTAAAGAAAACATATAAAGTATTATACATCATTAGAAAGGTCTCAAAATTCTTAGTTCTTTTTCCATATATCACAACTTCGAATTCCCAACGGTGTGGCCTACAGGCGAGTTGCCGTCGTGAAAATTCGGAAAAATCGGAAAATCTAGAGAAAATTATATGAACACACTTAACCATTTATATACCATTTTATTCGTAATTTTATTCTGCATCTTTCGTACGAACAAAGTTTTTTTGTATCTTTTACGGTTTAGATAGTTATAAAGCAATCTGTGTAGTTGTTAACTTGTCAAAATGCAAAGTGCGGCTAGGTTGGAGCAATACTCCTCACAATTCGATATTTCTCTAAAAAAAACATATAAAGTATTATACATCATTAGAAAGGTCTCAAAATTCTTAGTTCTTTTTCCATATATCACAACTTCGAATTCCCAACGGTGTGGCCTACAGGCGAGATGCCGTCGTGAAAATTCGGAAAAATCGGAAAATCTAGAGAAAATTATATGAACACACCTAACCATTTATATACCATTTTATTCGTAATTTTATTCTGCATCTTTCGTACGAACAAAGTTTTTTTGTATCTTTTACGGTTTAGATAGTATAAAGCAATCTGTGTAGTTGTTAACTTGTCAAAATGCAAAGTGCGGCTAGGTTGGAGCAATACTCCTCACGATTTGATATTTCTCTAAAGAAAACATATAAAGTATTATACATCATTAGAAAGGTCTCAAAATTCTTAGTTCTTTTTCCATATATCACAACTTCGAATTCCCAACGGTGTGGCCTACAGGCGAGTTGCCGTCGTGAAAATTCGGAAAAATCGGAAAATCTAGAGAAAATTATATGAACATAACCTAACCATTTATATACCATTTTATTCGTAATTTTATTCTGCATCTTTCGTACGAACAAAGTTTTTTTGTATCTTTTACGGTTTAGATAGTATAAAGCAATCTGTGTAGTTGTTAACTTGTCAAAATGCAAAGTGCGGCTAGGTTGGAGCAATACTCCTCACGATTCGATATTTCTCTAAAAAAAACATATAAAGTGTTATACATCATTAGAAAGGTCTCAAAATTCTTAGTTATTTTTCCATATATCACAACTTCGAATTCCCAACGGTGTGGCCTACAGGCGAGATGCCGTCGTGAAAATTCGGAAAAATCGGAAAATCTAGAGAAAATTATATGAACACACCTAACCATTTATATACCATTTTATTCGTAATTTTATTCTGTATCTTTCGTACGAACAAAGTTTTTTCGTATCTTTTACGGTTTAGATAGTATAAAGCAATCTGTGTAGTTGTTAACTTGTCAAAATGCAAAGTGCGGCTAGGTTGGAGCAATACTCCTCACGATTCGATATTTCTCTAAAGAAAACATATAAAGTATTATACATCATTAGAAAGGTCTCAAAATTCTTAGTTCTTTTTCCATATATCACAACTTCGAATTCCCAACGGTGTGGCCTACAGGCGAGTTGCCGTCGTGAAAATTCGGAAAAATCGGAAAATCTAGAGAAAATTATATGAACACACCTAACCATTTATATACCATTTTATTCGTAATTTTATTCTGTATCTTTCGTACGAACAAAGTTTTTTCATATCTTTTACGGTTTAGATAGTATAAAGCAATCTGTGTAGTTGTTAACTTGTCAAAATGCAAAGTGCGGATAGGTTGGAGCAATACTCCTCACGATTCGATATTTCTCTAAAAAAAACATATAAAGTATTATACATCATTAGAAAGGTCTCAAAATTCTTAGTTCTTTTTCCATATATCACAACTTCGAATTCCCAACGGTGTGGCCTACAGGCGAGATGCCGTCGTGAAAATTCGGAAAAATTGGAAAATCTAGAGAAAATTATATGAACATACCTAACCATTTATATACCATTTTATTCGTAATTTTATTCTGCATCTTTCGTACAACAAAGTTTTTTTGTATCTTTACGGTTTAGATAGATAAAGCAATCTGTGTAGTTGTTTAACTTGTCAAAATGCAAAGTGCGGCTAGGTTGGAGCAATACTCTTCACGATTTGATTTTCTCTAAAGAAAACATATAAAGTATTATACATCATTAGAAAGGTCTCAAAATTCTTAGTTCTTTTTCCATATATCACAACTTCGAATTCCCAACGGTGTGGCCTACAGGCGAGTTGCCGTCGTGAAAATTCGGAAAAAATCGGAAAAATCTAGAGAAAATTATATGAACACACCTAACCATTTATATACTATTTATTCGTAATTTTATTCTGCATCTTTCGTACGAACAAAGTTTTTTTGTATCTTTACCGTTCAAGAGAAAATCGAGGAAAACTGGTTTGAACATTTATTGTAAAATTAGAAATTTAAACAAATAATTATAAAAAATAATATAACTATATATAAATTCGTTTTATATTCATTGAGATCTATAAAAATCAAATAAATACATAATTTTATACAAAAGTTTAAAAAAACCCAAAAAAACCTAAAAAACTCAATAATTAACTATAATTCATATTGTCCATATATATAAAACTGTTTGAACATCTAACAAAATTTTCGACAAAAATTTTTCTATCATAAGGGTTCACAGTTCGAAATTTTCCCAGACTTTTGTCTTGACGATTCACACCGTAACCCGAAGCGACGCCTCGCCGCAGGTGAAAATCACGTCGCTTGGGACTCAGTCGAATACTTACGCTGTGGCCGCGCGCCTTATATAGGGGGATAGGTCGTGTCGAGTGCGATGCGAGCAAGCTCAGGCTAAAGTACGCTATGTTGTTCAGGCGGGTGCGGATATCATTCCCCGGTGTAGTTTTTACATCATATTCGATACTTTTAGTCTGTCAATGATATATTAGCGTAACTTTTAATAATGTTGTGAGCCACATCTAGAATTATATACCCCGTATATATTCGGATGCTGGTTTGCGGCTATAGATAACTGGTGGTAGGATCATTCGTTTTTAAACGTTCGATCAGAGAGAGTTGAAATTATTTGGGTCTGCGGACCGCAAATATGAAATCTATATATTTTAATAATATAGAATTTTACAAATTGACTACGGTCAAATATATGTGAATGTGGCAGAACTAGCAAAGCTTCTCGCAGCGATGGTCTTTCGTTTTTTGAACGTTTGATCGGAGCGAGTTGAAATTATTTGGGTCTGCGGACCGCAAATATGAAATCTATATATTTTAATAATATAGAATTTACAAATTGACTACGTCTAATATATGTGATGGGGCAGAACTAGCAAGCTTCTCGCAGCGATGGTCTTTCGTTTTATGAACGTTTGATCGGAGCGAGTTGAAATTATTTGGGTCTGCGGACCGCAAATAGAAATCTATTATTTTAACATATAGAATTTTTACAAATGGACTACGGTCAAATATATGTGAATGTGGCAGAACTAGCAAAGTTTCTCGCAGCGAAGGTCTTTCGTTTTATGAACGTTTGATCGGAGCGAGTTGAAATTATTTGGGTCTGCGGACCGCAAATATGAAATCTTGTGATTACTCGACAAATTATTGCTGTAATCAAGTGCGCTCCTATAGTATAATATACTGTGGGCAAAAGCCTCTGGCAATGATCATTCGTTTCATTAACGTTTGACCGGAGCTAGTCGCAAAATATTGCGCAGTGTGCAAAAGCAGCGTGACGCGGTTTACAACCGCTTAGCGCTCTTATGCATTGTGTGAGAGCACTGCCATGTATATCTGCTCGGTATCGCCAGATGCCTGAGCGAATGACGAAGTTCGTTGTGAAAACGGCGTTCTTTTTGAATATTATACTTTAAAACGCATAGCTCAATCAATTCTTGGGTGCTAGATGAAAGTCTAGTGTTTTAAAGTCGATTGTAGTAAACGCTTGCGTTAGTATTCTATATACTCTGCACATTTTATTCAAATTGTGCGAATTTGAACATTCGCTTCATTGCGTTGTTTTAAGAAAATGAAAAATCAGCGAAAGCAGATTTTTCAATCTCACACACAGGAAATATTGATATTTCAATTTTAAAGCGAGGACGTTTGTTTTTGGACCACAACGTGCTCTAAAATTGCTAAAGTGGTTGCGCGTCCTAGAGAATTTATTTTCTTGCGACCGCCATATAGCCTGTCCAGACCATCGCGGTGATGGTTCGCACGGTCCCGAGGCGACCCGTCGCTGCAGGTCAAACTGTCGTAGACCGTGTCTAGAATAATATACGCCGTCGTATATGTTCGATGTCGGTTTACGGCCGGGTTCTGGACCTTATTTAAAAGTGTTCAACCATACTGTACAGCATATCCGCGGGCATGGTCGTTGACGCAAGACTCTTATGCGGAAATCAAATATACAAATGCAATCAATCAATACTCTCCGAGCGAGAATAAAAGTTAGTTATAACGATGAATTCTTATAATGAATTCGCCCCGACGTTTCAATCTAACGAAGGGTAAAGAGACTGTTTGAAATTAACTGGGTCTGCGGACCGCAAATTTCATGTACGGACCGCCGTTTCGACGGTTGTTGTTAAGGTCTAGCCTCTGTGTAAGCGCAGAATATATAAAATATCAAGTCGCGATGTAAACTGTTCGTCATGTTCAGGGAATATCGTACGACTCAGATATATATAGTAAGAAATCGTTGTTTAGAAATATTTATCGAACTTTTCTATACAAAGTGTGGTCTCTCGGGTGACGCCGAGGGACATTTACGCACTATGCTATTATAGATATAGCACCCTGGTTGATCCTGCCAGTAGTATATGCTTGTCTCAAAGATTAAGATTAAACCATGCATGTCTCAGTGCAAGCCACATTAAGGTGAAACCGCGAATGGATCATTA